>NW_010206346.1:39950-47449 GCF_000695765.1 Mesitornis unicolor | reverse complement strand
CCCATGGATTCAGCCTATCCAGGTCCCTCAGGTCACAGCTGTGACATGAGAAAACAGCACAGGAATGTTGTGATGCTCTATGGCCTGTGTGAGTGTGACGCTGTCTTTTGAAGTTTACCAGGGTCTCTGAATTTGAGGGTGCATATACTGGATCTAGTACATGGATCAAAGCTTTGTCCCAGTTCTTGGAGAACTCAGAAGAAACACAGCAAGGAAATTGTCAAGCCATTTTCCCTTCCCTTTGCTCCTGTTCATGCTCTGTAGAAGAGAGGAGCTGATCCAACTGTTAATTTTGGAGCCAAATAGAGAGTTGCATATTACCAAAACCATCCAAGGGGATTTCCAACACAAATTTGGAAGTTCAACAGCTCTTCATCTTTAGGAAATTTTTTATGACTAGCTGAAGCAAAGCATAGCTAAAAATTATAATTTAAGAGGCTTCATTCCATGGCTTACTGGGGGAATTTTGACAGAAAATGTCAAATGTACTTGTTCAGTGACTCTCAACATGTCTTCTCTCCTTATGTAGATACAACTGCTTTCTTAGGCTTTCTTTTTTTTTTCCCCTGGAGCCTGTGAACCATAAAGACGACAAACTCACTGAAAATCTGAAAGATCATGAAATTTAAATGGAAATGTTTATTAAAGGCATTGTAAGCCCAACAGTAGAATCGTGCAATATGAGAGATAATGACGTATTCTGGTGTAAAAACAATTTTTGCTTCAGTAGACTGTTTGCATTGGTAAATTCTCTATATGAGTGCCACTGTGCTATCACCTCTTAATTTAGTTATTTTAGCTTGGACGAATATACAAAAATAGTTTAACACATAAAATGCACTCTCCTTGTTTAAAGAGCAGAGATGGACTCCTTAGATAATTCTTTTGGGCAGAAGTAAATTTTTAAGATAGAAATCGATTCAGCAAATAAAAAGGGGAGTAGGAGAGAGGTTCTGCAGCAAAAGTTAATGTTGTTAAGTTGAACCAGGCAAACCAGGATGTTCAGAGTCAGTTTCGGAAATCTTCCTGGAAGCTCTCATCAGATACATGCTGCCTATCCTAAAATAATAAAATTAGGATAGTTAATCTGAAGGTAAGAGGAAGTTTTTAAGAACAAGAAGGCTGCTTTCATAAAGCTGAAGTCCTGTCCAAGTGAGAGCATCAGACAAGGCCACAAGCACTGGCAGCTCCACTGTGAAAGTACGCCAGAGTAGATTTTGAGGAAAAAACTTGCAAAGACATAAAAAAGTAATAATAAATTCTTTTTCAAACACATCAGGAGCAGAGAGCTTGCCAGAGAGGCATGAGAGCCAATAGATAAGCCAAGCATAAAAGTATTTGCCATGGACAAACTTAGGGAACTTTCCACGCTGAAACCCTTCTTTTTGGAGGAGGTGTTAGAGAATCTGTCACAGAGTGAAGTGTCAGTGGAGCAGATTATGGAACAAACTGACAAAAATGCTCAGAACACCAGGATCAGATGGCACCTGCCCAAGCTCTGAAGGAGTGCAGATGCGAAATGGCCAAACTACTTGCCAGAGGATATAACTTCACACTTAACGCCACCGGAGTATAAGGTGGTGATGGGAAGGGTAAAATGACTTTTTAAAAAGGGATCCGGGGAATAACATAAAAATACAGAGAACTATCTAAGTTTTAGACCAGCTTCAGCATGGTGAGTAATTAACTCGACCAACGACTTTCCTGCCTGGAAAAACGATAACTGAGAAGTCACTATGCAGAAAGGAGCATGTTACAGAAAGCATCGAAAGTTGTTCACCAGCTTTTCTAATGCTCAAATTAGGAGACATCAAATTAAAATAGCTACTGGCAGATTCAAAAGGAAATAAGAGAGATTCTTCAAACAATGCTTACTTAAGTTACAAGGTCCTTGCCACAGAGTTGGGAAGTTTTGTGTCCAGGATTGGTAGAAATTTTCACAGATTGAAAAGTCCTCAGGTGAGAGCAAAGAGAAAGATCAAAGGTTGGGAGACGATTTACAAAGAAAGACTGAGGTAATGTTGTTTAAAATGAAAAGGAGATCACTGAAGAGGATATAAGTTCTCAGGTACCTAAAAGGCCATTGCATAGAGTTAAGGTTCTGTTCTGCAGGTCCTCCTAGGGCAAAAAGGAATAGGCTTCAGGCTGCAAACCACTTAATAGCAGGAATAAATTTCTAAAGGTAGAGGAGCACTAGAGGAGGTTTCCTGGAGACCCAGCAGAGCCTCTGCCCTTGGAAGGCTTTCACAGAACTGACAGTAACTTTGGGTCATGCTACACTGCTATGAGGATGGTTTATATTAAGATTATTAAGAGATACTATAATCTTATATCTGCTCTGTTGTTGTTTTCTTTTCCTTAAAGTAAGAGAAGAAACATTATTTCTCCTTTATGATTATTCTTTCATGCCTCCTATCCATTTATCTAGGTCACTGTAGTACATTATAACCCATTGCCTCTCAAATCTGAAAAAGTAAGTGTGAGCTTTGAACATTCTGTAAGATAACTCTTACCCATGACTCACAAGTGCAGTTTCTGCAATTCAAACCTTGTAGAAAAGGAGCACTAAAAATTAGATCCTCCAACCCAGTTTAAATAGCAGAGAAGTATATGCTAGTCAGATAAATGGTTTGACTGGGTAACTGTGGTAGCATTACACACTGATCTGAGCATGCTTTGATAAAATACTCAAGGTATTTCCATGCAAAAAATCCCTAACCCAAAGCAAAATCCAATATATCAACCAATTTGCAGTAAATCACCTATATTTTATCTGCTTTCTTAACCCAGGACTTCTATTTCTGCACCAAGAAATCTCAGGTAGTGCCATGTGGTGCTGTAAAGCAATGAATACGTGCTTTAATACCCTAGGTCTGATGTAATTTTAGAAAGCAGGAAACAACGTAAGAAGAACATTCTGAAAAAAGCGTTTGACTTTTTGGCCTGAGTTTCTTTTATTCTTGTTTAATGCCAAAAATATATCTTAATTTGTGCCCTTAATAAAATAGATTTACTTTCAAATACGCTGGATTTGACAGACAGTGGAAGACACCCATAGGATCTGTGGGTGCTAGCAGTGAAGCCAGACCAGGCACTCCTAATCTAGGTGTCTAAATTTGGATTTAGCTGCCTCTCTTGAGGCACCCAAATTTAAAAACAATTGGCTGCAATCCCCACCAAAGCAGCTCACACCATTCTCTACATGGTCTGTGTGCCATGGTTCTAGTAGCAGTTGTTTTAATTGGAAAGAGTTTAGTATTCATTTTTTCTGAGAGAAAACTGCCCAGTCCCAATTATGGAAACGAATCTTGAGCATAAAACTTTTTTAAAAACCAAAAATTCTCCTGGGGAAGTCACAGGCAGGGCAAAACTCGCTTTTCCAGAAGAGCTGACAGTTGTTTACATTTTAATGTTGAGGAATCCAGCAAGTCTGCAAGTTTATTTTTAGTAGTTGTAAACCGAGTTATTTAACTCCTTTTTTTCTGTGACTGGAGCTGAGACAGAAAAATGATGAATACAATGGCAAACTGCTGCCCGACCTCATGCTTGAGTTTGGCTGGTGGTGAATATTGCGTTAATCAGCAGAAGGATTCTTTCACATCATATCTCTTGTGTTGCCTCATCTAAATATTCGCAATCTGACAGCAAAAAACGAAATCTCTGAGCAGGATGATTCTGCTTCCCTCCTTCTGCAGCAAAACTGGCGGAGAAAATTTCGTCACTCGTATCTTGGCTTCACTGCTGTTCACAAAAGCCGTGCCTGATCCAGCAAGGAAAGCTGCGGTATTCGCTCTGACAGGGGCTGTGAGTGAAATAAAAGAAGCCACCTAAGCCTCATCACCGTAGGAAACGTGAGGGATCTCCTCCATTCAGTGTCACCAGTGGTGCAGGACTGGCAGTGCTGCTACTCCTGGGTGCTGATCGGGCAAAGGAGTTTTCTTCAGTAAATTAATTCCTTTGTAAATGTGTGTTGACAAAATCATACCACCAAGGGGTCATACCAGAAAAGCGCGTTAAACTAGGCACACAGCATTTCTAAATGATGCACTGTGAGGAAAATAAATATTCAACGGGTTTCACTGTATTGACATGTGTCTGTGGTCAAAGAAATAGCTCTAATCACAAGAAGATGAGAAGCAGTCACATAACTTTAAAATGGGTGGGTGGTAGCTGCATGGTTTGGCTTCTGTTCATAACTAAGATGCAGACTTCTGCCCTTTTCTCTAACACATTTTTTAACCTAGAAGTCTGTTTCCACATGTCTCCAAAGCCATTCAACTTAATTAGGTAGCCTCCAAGGGAGTTGGAAAAATACTTGTAAAATACTTGCAGATGCTTTTGATCTGGGAGGCACAGCAGAAGGGCAAAGCAGTATTTATATGGGTTTTGAAGAGAGTTACAAGCAATCTTTTTGTTTGGTTTTAAACTGTAAGCTAAAGCATGGAGCTATTCTGTGAGCTATTCTGGCAGAAAGCACAATAAAATACCTAGCGTGTTTGGTGACTGAAACCTTTACTGATGCTATCTCCTTACAAGTCTTGTACCTTTCTCACTGTTGAAATTAAATATATTCAAAGTTTGTCAGAAAGAAGTGCATTTGAAATTATGCTTACGTTAGGATAAAACCTCTGATGTCTCACTGGTTCTGTACAGATAATCACGTAAGGATTTGGGGTGGAATTTTGTATGGTATATATTATACAGCCCTATTAAAGGCCATGAGGACAATTTGGATAGATCTGGTATTGCAGTCATTTTCTTATCTCATTAACACAAATTCTTTATTGGTGTGACCTGTATGAGTCAATTTACTCCTGAATTACTGCTCTGTGAGAGAAGTTAATATTAACAGGATAGTATCATCTGTGCATTTCTTTCTAAAACACATGCATTCTTAATAAGAAAAAAGCAGGCAAACTGTAAGGATCAACTATTCAGCCACTGTGTCACCTGCAATTTGAACAATACAGCATTTTCAGAGGGGGTCTTTGTCTTTGAACTTAATAATGAGATGTGAAAGGCAAATGAAGAAATCTGAGTTAAGGTTTTCATTAGAAGTTGGGGTTTTTTTTTCTTTGTTTTTACCAAACAAACACCACCACTTGCTTGGAATTGCCAACAATTATGAGCTGAACATTTCAACACGATCTGATAAAATAACAGACAACCCAACAGAAACCTGATGGATCAGGTCATGATGGATCATGCACATCCTTGTAAACCAAAACATCTCGCATACACTCCGAAAAATGAAGGGCATGCTCGGCTCAAAGGGTTAGAACACACAGAGCTTAATTAGTGAAAAGGCCTCATATCAGAAATTATTGAGATTTTAGATAAAGAAAGGGAGAGAGACTGCATTTCTGGGCAGCATGGGAGAAAAGTTTTAATGAGAAGGACAGGCTGCTATATGCATCACTAAGTTTAAATTACAGAAAGTGTAAAACTGTACCTGTTTTAGTACCACCCTGACAAAAATAGAAACTTCAAAATAAGTGTATTGTAGGACGGATTTAATAATTTCCTCACTTCTGGTCACAGGGCATAGACAAAGATGTCCTCTCCCTATGAAGTCCAGTGCAAAAGGTTTCACAGCTTATTAATCCGTATCACCAACCCAACCACAGGGGTCATCACGGTCAGTAAGAAAGCTTGCTTTATAGCTTTTAGCAAACTTTCTAATTGAAATAATGTGTGTCTATTTTCTTTATTGCAGATTAACTGAAGTCTTCGTATTCAGGCAAGTGTTTATACATCAAATGCAGAAAAAGAGTATTTCCCAATGACTGAGGTGAGTTTTACAAAAGTACAAGAAGGACACAGTTTGTGGGAGCTACCTATAGTAAATGTCTCTTTCAATTGAAAAGAGTCTCATGGTCTCCCTAAATAATCAAGGGTGACAAACAGTAAGATACTAAATTCTAAAACCAAACTGACAGATGGAATTGACATGATTTAAATTAGGTTTGATCCTGTAATGAAACAATGGGGGTGCTAGCTCTCAAATGCAAAGCTGCCATTCCTGGTAGAAAAATCACTTGTCTGAGGCTGACCTAGGCAGTGCTGAAAGAAACTCATTGTTTGGAATGCAGATTTAGCAGTACGATAAAAAGAGAGCATTACCATGTAAGTGCACAATTTAGTGTTTATTAAGTGACTCTTTAAATTGCAAGACAATGAAAAAGAAATTCCTAGAATATGGGTAAACTTTCTCATTGGACAGGCTATCTTAATCCCACAGAAAATATTAAAAATGCATGAGATAAGAACTATAAAACCAATTCTGTACTCTATCCAGAGCACCATCTTCTGCATTCATAACTGTTTAATGTCTAATTATTGTCTTTTGTAAATCTTGTACTTTCAAGATGAGATCACTTGAGCCATAAAAAGGTGCTGAGATTAAACCTCTGCTACTTAGTGCACAGCTTGTCCCTCGTTAAAATTCAGAGTAAAAACATTCAGAAGATGGTAGTCAAGAATTATTTAAACATACATGGGAGAGCATAAAGAAAGCAATTTCTGCAAATTTACTACAAGAAATGACAAATTTTAGTATTCATCTGTTCCAAAGCCTAAATACCCACATAGCAGGGAAGCAATAGTTGAAATGGGAAAGCAGGGTAATTATTGCATGGTTTTGACTTGCTAGTTAGAGAAGTGTGAAAGAAAAAATGGCATACAAAAGAGGGCAAAATTTAGAATAAAAGGCAGTAAGTTGGTAGTCACATCAGGGCTGAAACCACAGATGTTTTTATAGGGCAGATAACCTTCTACTCTCTATTTCAGTAGTTCAAATTCTATTACAAACCAAGACTCTTAAAGTATCATATGCAATTATTTGGCCATTTTCCTAGTTCTCTCTTACACTTCTCCATGTATGTAACTGAAAGGCCTCTCTGCAATGTAACTTGCAGTAGGGTTTGCTTGTATTTTAAGTAGAAGGGAAATCCAAAGACGAAGGTCAGAGGAAATCAGCTATGCCAATGAAAATCAAATATGGGCCTTGGTCTTGCCCTTAACTCCCATCATCCTGAGTGGTTTTGCTGTTCAAGGGGCTGAAGGCTCCACTGGGTAAGAGCTTTGCTGTGGAAGGCACCACATCAACACGTAAGTAGACAGTTCCTGCCCTGGAGAGTCTGTCTGTTTAACCAGATTAAATACATCTTGCATTCTCTTTAACGTGACCTTTCTTCCCTTCTACATTTTATGTGCTTGTGTAATGTACCATGCTGCAGACAAGTCTCTGTGATATTTTTATTTTGAATCAATGTTTAAGTGAAGTATTGCCTTTTGGGTCTTAGGAAAGGATGACATTTTTGACCAATACACAATGCATGAATTTTTCATGACTCTGCAGCACGAAACAGTGTCACATGCTGGCACAGATACCAAGCAGTGTCATTTTTACTTAAATATGTGGAGAAAAATCAAGGTTCTCCTGAAACAGAAGAAACACCATTCACTCTCCGCTGTGCCTCTTAGTTATAAAGAAAAAG
>NW_010206346.1:0-39919 GCF_000695765.1 Mesitornis unicolor | reverse complement strand
CAGCAGGAGAGCTGGTTTATTTGCCTTTCCAATCCTTCTGCTTCACTAAAAGGGCAGGTGGCATCTTTCAGGCAGCACCCTGCTGGTATGTCTCACTTCTCTGAGGGAAGGTGAAAAAACACTGGGTTTTAAACACCTTAATTAAAAGCACTTAAACTGAATCTCTTATATTGATATTTTCAAAAGGGTTGCAGCTGTGGAAAACACAATCACTGCACACCAAGCTCTCCTGCTCGCTGTTATGTAGTGAGAGTTGTGTCGTGCCCTTCAGCGTGCATACGTGCTGCAGCAGCTGTGTGTACCAGTTGTACATAAGATCTCGGTGTCAGGATTTGTGTCCATTGCTTCATTTCTCTGCCCATCAGGTACGTGCACCAGCTCTGTTCTGATAGGGTTTGCACAGCCTGGTGGGAGAGACATGACAGAAGAACAAGCACTGCATTAACTGGTTGCTAGAGACAGGGAGTGCAGTAGGAGCACTGATTTAGTGGGATTATGTGGAGTGTAAATCAAAGCATAATTGGGACTCAAGGGATAAATGAAATCCTAGAATATATCCCCCAAATTATATCTCCTGAACTTTAAGTCCCACTGAAATAAAAAAGAACAGATTGCTTATACCTAGAGCCTCATTTAACTCCTATCTAGCTGCATAGTCTAAAAATCCACTCTATCAGGTTTATAAGCACCTTTAGTGTTTTAAGATATCAGAGATTTGAAGAGATTAAACTAACTCAACTAATGACAGCAAATGGAATTTGCAAGCAGCATAAATCACTGTTGATTACTGCTAACTTCAGAACTCTAAAAAGGCACAAACTTTCTCATATGTTCTCCTATCTTCTTGCACCAATAGAATAGTAACCCAGAAAGCTGCTGTAGACGGAGATGAAATGAATTATTCAAAATAGTATAGAGAAAACTATTTTCAATCTGCCGAAAGATTTTAAACCACAGTTGTGCCACCCTGTTTCATTCTACATCAGGCCTATGCCCTGAGGGTTGTCTCCCTTAGGAGAACAGAAATTTCTGGGGGCATTTCAAGATTACAAGACTGCTGATGAATAAGCATCAAATCTGCTTGCTCATTCCTCTGCAAGAACTGCACTGCCCTGAAGCAACGTAACCCTGGAGCCTGAAGTACTGTATCAGTACAGCTAAACAGCCCAACTGGGGCATCACACTGGGCCAGTTCTGCTGCTCTCACTATCAGAGATATTACCAGGATCTCCATTACCAGAGGAGATACAAAAGATCTTCCATCTAAAATCAGACCCTTGACTTTAGCTTCAAAATTGCTAACAAAGGCATTGCAAACTCTAGCACTGTCTAAAAATTTTGGACTTCACAAGTGAATTTATAATTGAGGAGCGTTACTCTGAGACTTAAAAAAAGAGAGAGAAAATCACTCATACAGTCACAAATCACTCCTCAGCTTACCAAATGCAGATAATTGGTTACTGAAATACTGAGATAAAGTTCAGTGCTAACCACAAATTAAATTGCCAATCTATAGGTGCCAATCCATGAACTAATTGCATTTAGTTGTTGTCTGCTGCAACAGAGAGCCCAAAACAGTGCATCTGTTAGAGAGATGGCAATGCAGCCATTCCATCTACCTGCCAAAAGGCCTCTGTTAATGATTCTTATTGTCTTGAAGTAGATTTTGTATTAACCTTGAATATCTGCTAGAAGCAGAAAATACACAGATCTTCTGTCTGCCAGCCCTGCCTCTTGCATGCAGAGGCTCAGTCTCTGAGATTATTAAGGTTCCTTCTGGGCTTAAAATTGATTTTTCAGGAGCCTGGCTGTGTCTGAGCTTAAAATTGAGTCTTCCCTTTCTGCGGTCAGATACTTGTAACATACATGAACAGTGGGACAAATGAAATGGAAATTCTGCCAGGTGTGGATGGTAAACATCCCTGAGGGGAACAGGGAAAGCTGATGCTGAGGGTGATTGTGTCCTCTTCCTGCAGAACATCAACAAGAGTGTTCCCTGAGCAGCCACGACTTCTATCCATCTTACGTGTTGAAAATAAATAATAACACCAAAACTGAGCTCCTGTTTCTCAACTGTCTGTCTTCTTAACCTTCACAAAAAGCTGCTGATGCATGACATTCCTGAATATAGAAAAATCGCAACAACACTTTTAAAAACCAGACTGAAAACATTTGAGAAGAAATTTTCTTGAGACTGCAGCAGATGATTACAGGTATTAGACTGTCTCTACCTTCATGGATTTTCCCAGAGGAGTAACTCAGCACAGCATCACTGATCTGAAAGGAAAAAGACTGCTGTAAGCCAACAGCATTGTTTGCCAGATAATTTTAGAAAACAGTTAAAAAGAAGAAAACACTCAAAAGAAAAACCCTTCACTTGCAAGGCACTGATTAACCCCTCCCCTCACATTCCCTGTCAACTTCAACCCCTGTATCTTTCAAAACTGGACAGTCTCCACAAAAGGCAGGTTTTTAGCATCACAAAAATATAAATGAAGTACGTGCTGAGGTCCTTCAGCTTCTAGATTGCTTTGTAGCATCAGAGAAAGGAAGTACATCTCATAAAAATTAATAAGGACAGCAAAAATCCTTGCAGTTTTCAGTTTGGCCTTTAAAATTTCTCCATTTTTTTGTAACTGTGGCTCTCCTTGGGGAAGGGAAAAAGTGGGAAGGCCAGTTGTTTTCTTTCCCAGGAGTGGTTAGAGCACCACTTCCCTCCTTGGCGTGGCAGGGGGTCGGCTTCTGATTGAGGAAGCGTGAGTTTGATTCCCCCTTTGGATACACAAACTTCATTTTTTGAATGGCTCAGAACTGAGCTATCGCAGCACCAGGTCCCAGCTAGGGCTTGGCTTTAATGACTCTGCCACACTCTTTGGCCCAGAAGGTCCAGGAGCGTGGGACGAGTTCAAGGCCTGAAATTGAACCTCTTCTGGGAAAGTGCATTGTGCTAACTGGGAGAGACTCCTGGGACAATCCACTTTAAATAGCATTTGTTTCTAAGTGCGATAGTTCATGTGAAAATGCAGGCAGCATCAGTTCTTACAAACGTTTCACCTCAGATTGTACTCTGTCTAAAGAACGGTCTCCAGCAGTTGCTGGATTGCAGGATGTGGACAGGAAGAATGAGGAAAAGAGCAAAAGTTCAGCTGGTTTAATGTGTAGGTATAGAAACTGGATTTTCATTGTCTCCCAGTGCCCCCCCTCTCATTCGAGGTTGCATGGGGGAATGCATGGGAGAAAGCCAGGCTGTAGCTTCCCAGAACACCGCAGCTGAAGCTTGCCAGACACATGGTGGCCATCAGAAGGCTGCAGTGATTAGTCTCACTGTATAAATAAACATGGCTGAATTCTGCCTCCACAAAAAACTGTTTGCTCTGTGTGACACATGCTTAGGTCAGTGCTGCATGGAAAAGGAAGAGGAAGAGATTGGATGGAAAACTCTCCCATCTTGCAAAAGCCAGGGAGAGAGAGTTTTTGACTGGCTTCTCTTTGACTACAGGGGGCAGGAGGAGTACAAAGAGCACCTCCCCAAAGTCTGGCTGAGCTGGGGGTTTTGCACTTTGGTGCTAAGCTGAGCTTTAGTGCAGTGTTCACCATGGGGATAACAGGGTAAATGCTAGGGTCAGTCCTCACGGAGCTCTGTGAGGAAGCCCTGCCTCCTGGGTTGTTCTCAGCTGTGAGGAGGACAACAGAGCGAGTAGGAAAGTCACTGGGAACTAAATAAATACATTCTTTGCTTTTTTTCCATTCTTTTTTCGTTTTTTTTACTTGAACTTTGTAGGTAAAGTGAACCTGTCCCTGTTGAAGTTCACAGTCATTCTTGCCTCTTCTGAGAGAGCTGCTTGTCTGGGCATAGCATCCTTGACATCCTTGAGCCTTTGCATCCTGGTACCAAGTACCTTTCTTCATGCAGCGCGTAGATGTGGAACGCAGAGATGCAACCTTGCACTTTGTTGGGAAAGACACTGAAGGGTAAATCCTGAACCTTGACAGATGTTTTGTTCTCCATAACTCTGCTTTTAATTACAGGACAGTCCCAGTGCAGGCTGCTCTGCTTTTGTGCTTTATGGTCAGCGGACACATTCAATGGTGCTCTAAGGATTACTGTGAGGCTACTCAAGGTACTCCATATCAACTGGTTTGTCTGCTGAAAGCAGTGAAGCAACAGTAGCATGAGGCTGAGTTTACTGGTGGCAGTGCAGAGTCATACTGACACAATTTGGTTGCTTTCAGGACAGAAGCCAGTATCTCAGAATGCATTAGAGCATTGAAAGCTACTTTGGATCAGGACAAAGAGACTGCCCAAGCAGAACAACAGACAATGCTGTTTCTGAAATCTGTGCTGAATGGCATGGACCGAGCTGAAAAGTCTCTGTGTAGGACCACATTTTATTACAGAGATGCACTTTTGGTACTATAAAAATGAACCAGCTTGTTTCAAGCTAAAGTTATGCACTTACAAGGTGTTCTGCTGCAAAACTGAGATGTGTCCTCAATCACTCTTTCAGACTACCTGGCAGTGCATTTGAGGCTGTTATTCTGAAGTAGTCTACACCAGCAGACCCTAGACTCCCCCATTCTGGAGGATAAAGATTTCAAACATGCATCTCCTTTAATTTCACCATCATATGAGGTAGCCTCGGCAATAGGGAAAGTGCAGATAAACATGTACTCCAACATAGGGAACCATAGCAACAACAGCTACAGTAAGACTGAAAATATTTCAGTAACAGAAGATACGAAATAACAATATTCTGAGTCTATTGCAAGCTGCTGGATGCCAGGTTCAAGACAGCTTTGTTCTGGCTTATTGCTTTTTATAGCAAAATACTGGAAATGCCACTGCCCCACTTAAAAACTGCCTCCTGATAGAGAAATGCATACATCTTGTATGGCTGCCTCTATACAGACATGTTGCTGGGTTTTATTTTGAATGCCATGAGAAAGACTTCACTGCAAACACCTCATTTTATGACTATTTAGGACTCCTTGCTAGGGCCATGGTATAATTTTCTGTGTAGATCTTCATGAAAATAAGGTAGTGTCTAGAAACATGCCTGGAAAGGGCAGAATAAAGATGAGTAGCAAGTTCTTCTAAGCCAGAAAGAGCCATAGGCTGGAGCAGCTCCACTGGTTCATTTAATGAGATCGCATTAAAGCTACACAACATACTGCATTTTCTTTTATATACCTGTCCTACAGTATATCACAAAGTAATGATATAGTTACTTTAGGTTGTCAGTTGTCTTGTGCAGCACAGGCCTTCCCATCCCTACCTCACACACCTCCACAGAAGTTACCTCTGCTGGCTAACCCCAGTGGTCTCAGCATCATTCCATACGAATGATTCATGTGGCATCGATTTTTAGTTTAGCAACGTTACGTTCTGTGTACTCTTGGCTCGTTACAGGTGAGGGCTTATCCTAAAACCAATAAACTGTCAACAGTAACTTCTCTGATAAAGTTAAATATTACTTTCTAGTAAAAATTTCCTTTTTAATCTTGCGCTGCGGTGCACATTGTATTCTGCCATCACGCACTCACATCGCTACTATTGCGATCAATAAGTAACGAGTCTGTTCATTGTTCATTAACCAGCCCTATCAAAGTCCCAGATAAATAGAAACAAAGAGGTTTTCAGGCTGTTTCACTCCAGGCACCTTTTCTTGTATTCTTACGGTAAAGGGATGGACCGATAGAGGCTGAAAATCCTATACGAAGCAACTCAGCCTGCTGCTTCAAACTGTGCCCTCACAGGAGGAACTGTACCTTCATCTTTCCCCTACTTCTGTCATTAAGGGTCACATGATCCTTGTTTCTTGCCACCTCATCCACCAGAAGCTAATGCTGCCTTTATCATCATGACTGCCCATGCTACTATTTGTTACTTCTATGCTTTGATAGGATAAGCAGTATTTTGTGCTGTCAAAGGCAAACGTGAATACATTGCTAGCCAACACTCGCAGAGCAGCAGCGTAAGCCTTTGTATCTGCAGAAATAAAACTTCATAAGCTCGCTGATTGGTTTAGGTTTCCATGTGGTAACTCTTTTATCCATGCTAACTTGTATAAGGATTTAGAACTGGATAAAATAATGAGCTTAAAATCAAAATGTTTGCCTGGGGAAGTCTGCCTTATTGAATATTACTTAACAGGGATGCTAATGACTCACTTAACTCTGATGTTCAGCTCCTTAAATGAAGGAAACAGCAAAAGCATAGTAAGAGCAATATTGCTGTTAATAAAGTTAGCAACTTCACATATGAATTTTAAATCTCCCTGCAATACTAAAATGCCAGTGAACTCTGGTCCTCAGGCTAAATGCAGGAATAAAATTTAACAGACTGTAAGCATGCAAAATGTTTTATATAATCTGCAAATTTTAAAAATGATTGATAGGTTTTGAGAAAAGACACGCTGTTCCTGAAGTCTAAACTTTTCAGTAATTACCGCTGGGAAGGGATGACTAATTACAGTACTCTCTATGCTCCACGATATACATAGCAGACAAATACACTGAAGAGTTTTGATTTAGGTGTTCTCCATTTGGTAGAAGGAGTTAACCTATTTTTGGAAAGAGACCTATGTGCCTGCAGGCTGGAGGCTGATGAAAGTCTTCGTACTGTGCTTTGTGGAATCAAAACATTTTCTGATGCTGCTGTAAGTCAAAGTCAAAGCTTTTGAATTCAATACAATACGCACAATTACTCAAAGGGCAATTACATTATTATCATTAAAATTGCCATCCCTTTAGTTCAGCGCTGCAATAGGTTGACATGCAAAATAGCAGCCGTAGGTTCTCATAACACAATAGATCAGTAACTTCCAGCAAGGGTTGAACATGGCAAGATGAGATTTCTGTCGCCTTCATATTTTCATCCTCTTAAACCAACACATTTTTCAAGAATATTGATAATTTGAAAAATATTTGTAGAAGCCTATTCCATGCTCATAAATTAATTTTATGCTTGCTTAAAACAAAGGGGAAGCCTATTCAAACCAGTCAGTGATAAATAGGTACCGTGGGGGAAAGGGAGTAATTCCTCTGTTAAAATCCAATCTGGTTGTCAAACAACAGCATTTGGTGAGCGAGTTGTCTGCCTTTGGCTTGATGCATGAGCTTTCTCACTCCTGTTCTCCCTATTTTCTCCTTCATCCTGCTGGGCAGGAGTGAGAAAAATGGCTGTGTGGGTGCTTGGCTGTTAGCTGGGGTCATTCCACCACACTGACAGAGAGACCTCTTAATGCACACTGGGTCTTGAGCTGGGCTGTAAAAACACAGTTTCTTTGTATCAGAAACTTTAGGAAAGCTCCAAAAGCCAGAGTGAAAAGGCCAATGGTTTTGAAATACTTCATATTATTTTTATAACTTTATTCTGGCGGCCTTCAGCATTTTCAGATTTAAAATCACCTTCAGATAATGAAAAACTAAACCAAACCATACCATCAATAAATAATATCTGAGATGTCTTGGAGAAAATATGGAGAGATAAACTGATTTTAGAAGAAGTAGGATGAAAAAGGAGGGGAAAAGAGCCTGAAGTGCCGTTGTGAATTCTGTATTTCAACTGCAAATGTGAACAGCTTACAACAGTTATCATTGCTTTAGAAAGGAGTTTTATGCTGAGGAGAGCAAATGATGCTTAACGTGCTAGGCTATAAAGACTCACAAACATTTATCTTCTTCTGTTAAGACCATTTATCTTCTCTTCTTCTTGCAGATGAACTGGCTGTCTTCTCTGTTTCATTGCTCATTTGCTCTCCTACACTGACAGCCTGCAAACACCATTTATGTTTCTCATTGCTAAGACTATTTTGTAATTGTTTGACAGTGGTTGAACCTATGAAGTGTTTCACAGAACAGCTCCATGTTCTGTGCTCTGATAATTATTTACACTCTATCTGTAAAAAATCCCCTCACTTAGTTTCTGTTGATTTCCTAGGAATGTTTTCGGTTTTCACTACTCATTAAAGCTTCCTATTTACTTTGCAGAGGACAAGGAAAGGACATTGACAATGACTTTAGGATCTGAGTGTATTCTTGTAATAGAGGCTTGCTGAATTATGCCTATTAGAATCCAGACAGAGTACAGAATTAACAGCCGCTTCAGTGTAATCTATAAATCATATTCTTTTCTCTGGTTTGTTGACATTTTCAACAACCACTGCAGTCAAGTGGTGAGTGATGGATGAAGCATTCTGTACTAAATCTGGTCCTGCAGTGTCACACAGGGTTGCAATGTACTGTGAAATGGCTTCTAAGGTCTGCCACAGGGACATCAGTTCTTGCACAATGACTCTCAGATGCCAAGGTGAAGGAGTCAGGGTAAAGCTTCAAAGTTTGGGATGACATTTTCACCACAACAAAATAAAAAGTATTAACGGGACTCATGAAAAACATTAATGGGACTCGTGCTCCAAAGTCTTTTGAGCACATCTGAAATCCCAATTTGTGCCCTTGCGGAGAGGATGAAGTGCAGCCTCGATGAGAATGGTTATCTCTGGTCTGTGTACTGACAATGGTCCTAGGAACTGTTTGGCTGCTACAGTGGGATGCCCCCCCCCAAAATAATTCAGGAAAAGGTTTTATTAAAGGCAGAATCCAAAGAATTTCAGATCATCAGTGAAAGGCTTAGAGAAGCTGTGGCAGTTACTGCAGTTGTTGGAGCACAGACGTATTTTCCAGACATATTTACATATTAGCAAAGGAAAAGCGAGTCTCTTATTCCTTTTAAAAAGCCTTTTAGTCATATTTTTCTTACTGTATTTTGTCCAGCCTTCCTATGCATCAATGAATCTTTACTTTTCTTCCTTGTGGGTTTTCAACTTCATTAAAAGTCTGGAATTTTAATCAAAGCCAACAGAGAACGAATTCACAGAAGGTCATTTTTTCTTTCCTTCCCGACTTCCCAGATTGATATTCAGCAAAGCAAAAACTCTTTATCATAAGCTTTTTTTTGCCTCTGAAATATTTACTTAAGAGAAAAGTGAGAAAGAGGATTTTCTACTATAAAGAATGAACATTTGCCTTCCGAGTTCTCCTCCTTTCTGTTTGTCTCCCCTTGCTATGCGTGTTCTGTTGCATTTAAAACAATATTTATGGTATGGTACTAAAAATCTGTGGCACTCTGAAAAATCTCCAAACCATACCTAATGGTTTTGCTGAATGCAACAATGGGAAATAAACACAATTTCCTTGAGCAGAAATATACAACTTCATAACAGGCACCCAGTTCAGAGGGTTGGATAAAATTCCAGATTTTCCTAGAGTTCAGAAAGGGTTGCAGACCGAGGTAGGGCTTTCACTAAAATACCCTTTTTAATAAATAATACCCATAGATGTTCAACTGTTTAAGAAACTACTGGGTCCAGTGACATCTCTTTCAAATCAGTCTTACTGAGCCGTCAATGAAAGTGGGAATAAACTTATTTCAAATTATGGTGTCAAAGCTCAGTAGCTGTAATGGTATTTATGAGAAGGTGAGAATTTGGAAAACAGGAGAGTGTAGAGTCTGTCACATGGCTTGGCCATGTCCCCATCTCACAGCACTAAGGCCCAAATCCCCTGGCCCTTCTTGTGGTGCTCTCAGGCATAATTATGACTTTTTGCAAGGTTGCTTTTTTCAGTTGAGTGTCTGTAATAATGTGACCACTCAGCTGTAACCCATCACAGTGATATTTTTCTACCATGACACTGAGGATATAGGTACTAAGAGGGCACATAAGGGTACAGAACCTTCTGTGGTGATGTTAGATTTGGTTTGATTCGGTTTCAAGAAAGCTGGCTGGCTCATTAAAATAAAAAATAAAAGCCCAGGATTATATTGTAATATTTATGCAGTGTGGAAGTGTCAGGAGCAGGATTCATTGTGAAGTGGGTAGCTGAATTGTTTGACCAGCTATACATACTGTATGAATGCTTGATACCATCACAGTCATTTCCTGCAAAAATAATACTGTTTTGCCTCAGGCTGTTGATATTGCATTTTTTTGTCCGTATGTTTGTGGAGCACAGTGTGTCTGGACAGCCTGCACATTTCACAAGGATAATTTTGTTATCAAACATAAATTTTCATCACTACATATTACACATGAACCCTTAATTCACTCCTAAATGGCTATCGCACACATGAGATTTGTTCCTGCACTCAGTTGTTTCTTTGGCACAGCTGCCCTATTATGGCAAACAATTGGCATTTTAACTCTAACCTAAAGTTTAGGTTGACCTGGGTCCTTTAGACAATTCTATCCTTGTTATTCATAAGCAGCTCATTTCTTTCCAAGGCACTATTGTTGGTTTTTCAATTTCAGTGTAGTTTGAGGAGTGCTTGCACTGGATACATTTAAATTGCACTAACCTGAAAGCCTTCAAAGGTGTTTGGTTCCTGGCATAGCTGTGTGGACTGTATGTGGGTGACATGCTCAAATTAGCTCAGATATCCAGGTCAGCTGTTCTCAAGGATTTACTTACATTAGGGAGAAGTACTGCAGCACATTGCCAAAGGTTTTTAGCAATTGTGGTGGCTGTAATGTAAGTAGCTCTCTGGGACTTGCAGTACTGCTAATGTGGAAAATGTATCTTTTTGCTAACCATGATAAATCAAACTCTGATATATGCATATCTGTGGCTTGGCCATGAGTATCTCTGCTTCACATGCTTCTCCCTCTCACTTTAGTGGACGTTACGTTCTGCCATTAGCAGAAACTATGCAAAATTTCTCTAATGATTTAGAAACACTTTGTAGTTGTCTTATCTATTTGTGTCCTTGGGACGTAATCCTTCGCAATAACTTTAAAGAGAAAAGCCTACCAGTTCACGACTGGCAATTCATACGTCTGTGTGTATATATATATACACACACACATATATATGTATGTATATATTTATTTAATTTTATATATATATGTGTGTGTATATATATATGTGCCTTTGGGTGTGACACTTCAGATTCTTCAAAGTGTTTGGTAGTATACAGAATTTAAAACTTGTCAGTGCTTTATTAATTCATATTGATGAGACAAAACCCACACTAGGTGAGTATCCAAACTCACTATGTGTCCCTCTGTTAAATCGTGGCTATTTGAAAAATACAGGAGAAGTAAAGACAGAAAGGGACGGGTGGAGTAAGTTATCCTATGTTACAAGAAGAACAAATTATTTCTGCCTCTCCTCCTCAACTTTTCCATCAGCTTCTCTTAGAAAACAGCAGTGGAGGTTTCTGAGCTTTTGCCTTTCCTTGACTCTGTCATGTTATTTTTGAGATAATTCAGCCTGACTCAGTTACCCTGCTGTCAAGCCTGAGAAACTGCACTGCCTGCACTAAATGTGCTCGGGTGGGCGTAACCATAGCAGGAGAATTTGGCAGCGTGGCCCTGAAAAGGAACCAGCAAACAGGATTGCATATAACTTGGGTAGCGGGGAATAAGGAGAAAAGTGCAAATCCACTCCAGCCTGATGCTTTGACCACTAATTCATTCCCTCCAACTGGAGTTTTCATACCATATATACAGGAAAATAAAGCCCATTTGCACCTTGATGCCATGATACACCATTTCTCTTCAGCTGAAATGTGTCCCTGTCCCTACCTGGAAACCCTTACCTTAGCAACCACTGTCTCCTCAAATAGGTAATATTTCTAAACATGCTATTTCCACCCCTATTCATAGCAAACACGAGAGAGTGTGAATTTGTTCCACTCTGGGAATTTGGCACCGGGAGTGGTAATTGCCTGTGTCCAAAAAGATTCTCAGGACAAATGCCAGGCTCCTTTTCCTTACCAGTTTCTCAGCTGTGAAGAATTGGTGGCATTCAGCTTCCCTTCATCTACATCCTTCCCACTCAGTGTCCACCCACTGTTGTCACGTTACTGGTCACCGCATCCAAATCTCTGTTTATCCCCGTAGAAACTCTAATCTGTTCCCATGTAAGCGGTGCAATGGTTCTCAGTGATGCAGGTAAAGAACATGTTATTATTTGTACCAAATCATTGATTTCTGGGGAATGAATCAGATCCTTTTATAAATCTCTATAAATAAAAAGTTTTGTTTTTCTACAGCTCCAAGGAACTAAAAACATTACACATTACCATTAGTTTGTAGAAAAAAAAAAGAAGAGAAAACATTACCTTAATATGAAAACACTTTCTTTTACCCTAAAGTAAAAAAAAACGAAATAACTCTCTTTTAACATAATAAGATTTCAGAAATCTACTCGCAAAAGCTTGCAAAAACGTTCTAAATTAAGTATATTATTCATCCTGTTGTCTTTACCATTCTTTCTGGGGCTATAGAGCCTACAATAAAAAGGACCAACTATGAAACACAGCATGTCTGGTAAAAGAAGCTTTAAAATAGTACTTGGCATTTTCCAGTTTATTGCACTGAATGTTAATGCACATAGGGAATTCATAAACACAGAGAAATGATTTAGACTTCCCTTCTTGTATAACAAACACAGCAGGACAGAGAAGAGCAAAAACTGATATTATGCTGTTTACAGCCAGGATCCAATCATGTGAATACTATTTTAATCTCAGCTAGTTTCTTGCTCATACTCTAGGCTGTACCTAGGTTCGACCTACAAGGAAAGGCTGAGTGAAGAGCACTTGGACAGCTTTAGTGTAGGTACTGGTACGCATGGCCATGTGTATAGACATCACTTAATGGAGATAAATCCATGGACCCAAGTGCTGATGTGTGGTTCCCCAGTATCTCCTGTTGCAGTCACGCACCCCAACCCAGTTCTGGCCAATGCCAATTAGAGCTCTCCCAGGGAATAGGATGGGGACAACAAGGGCCAAAGATGGGTCTCAGTTGGCACTGCAGTCTGGCCTCTCTATTTTGGGAAATGGAGAAAACGTGGCTGTGCAGAGTGATGCTGCGACACTTGCCCTCGAGGCCAGCACATAGGCATGGCTCATTCTGGTTACCACCATAGGCATAGCCCACATAACCCCATATTAGCCACACGAGCAAGGCCATAGGGTCTCTGGTGGGCTCCCTTCAAAGCCCACACTTGCTGTGCTCCCTGCTCTGGCAGCTGAATTACAGCTGGCTCAATACAGCTGTATTTAATTACAATTAATTACAGCACAGAATGAGAAACAACGACCTCGCCGGAGAGGCTGCTGGCTATGCTGAGAGCTTTATTCTCACAGGGTTGAAAGGGCAAAGGTGCTAAAACATGCTTTGCCTTTCATTTGAACTGGCATCTTCATTTTCAATAGAAAAGAAGTGTGACTGATACATTCTATAAATATCTGACAGTGCTAATCCCTAAGCTGTGTCACTCTGCCAAAGCTACCATGGATCATCTCGGTGGCACTTGTCACTGAAATGCAAAAACTCTTTCAAGAAAACAAATTCTATACGTACACGCACGTGTATATACATACACACACATATATATGTGTATATAAAAAGTTATTGATTACTTCTTAGTTCTTTTTGTTCCCTTTCTGTCTCAGGGTTAGATAATATTGCCTCTTGCTGGTTTTACTCACATTTTTTAAGAAAAGTCACCCAAAACCATTGTTGGAGCAGTTTATTTGTCATGAGAGTAGTTGCCTATCAGTTGTCTTCTCCTTTGGTTTGACTTAGAAATTTTGGAAAAAAAGTAAAACAAATTTTTTGGCATGCTAAAAAACTGTTTGCCTAACGAAAAATCAATGTGTCTGCATGCAGTGAATTGACTTCATGTGATTCCAGCTAACTGAAACAACTTGAAAAACAACTCTGTCAGACGGGAAAGTTAAAATACAAAGGGAAGCCAGCCCTCAATCAAATAAAAAATATCACATCTGCTATCCCTCTGGCAGGTTACATGCTGTCCAGACAAGTGAGTTAAATTTCTCAGTGAAAGAGGAGATGAATGTTATGAAAATACTGATTATGTCTACAGGACATCCTGCAGTGTAATCCAACTGTCTCTTCATTTTTACTGGTACATACACTGTTTGTTAGTTTTCCCTTTAGGTGGCAAAGCAGTAAACATATTTTAGACATTACTGAGAAAGTGGAAGGTTTTATATGCTCTAACATTGTTCTGCAAGTTTGCTTTCACATATATTTGAAGCCTTTTCGGAACAGAAAGGCTTCTTGAAAGCCTATGAGCAGACCAACTGCCATTACACAAACTCATGCACGTAACAGAGTACAAAGCCTGTATTTCAAAAGAGGTAATTAAATAATAGCAATTAAATTTCAGCACTGGAGACTGTTGTAACAAGTAGGGATCTCTGACTGCAACCAAACACATCTCCGGATGTGCTTCTTTATGAACTTTATGGACACTGCTTCTGTAATATTCTTCTGATGGCTGCATTCATTGTGCTCATTTATGCATTCGAAGATCAAATACCTTCTGAAGCTATGAAGCTTATTAAAAAAATTACTGCAGTTAATCTTATGCATATGTTTGAGATGCCTGCCAAAAAGAAGCACATCAAATGCACCGCATAAATAAATTTATTTAGAGCCAGCTATTAAGCCTAACCAATGGGGACAACAACCCAACATCATCCTTTAGAACAATGGCTGAGATGCCACAGACATAGAAAGCAGGAGCTGATGGTTCAGCTGAACCTCTTAGCTGGATTTGAGGTACCAAAATGATACCCAAGGGGCAAAATGCCACCCAACAAGAGTCCTTTTCAAGGACTTCTCTGTGATGTCCAATGACAGGACAAGGGGAAATGGTCGCAAGCTGGAGCATAGGAGGTTCCATGCGAACATGAGGAAAAACTTCTTTACTGTGAGGGTGCCAGAGCATGGCCCAGGCTGCCCAGAGAGGTTGTGGAGTCTCCTTCTCTGCAGACATTCAAAACCCGCCTGGACGTGTTCCTGTGTGACCTGGTCTGGTGATCCTGCTCTGGCAGGGGTTGGACTGGATGAGCTTTTGAGGCCCCTTCCAACTCCTCATATTCTGTGATTCTGTGAAAAGCAGGGATAAAGAGATGCTGCATCTATCTCTGATGCTTTGTCCAGGAAGGCCCAGACTTGAGGATGGATGAGGCTCTGGGGTCTACCTGAGGCTCGTGTCTCCCTGACCTCACTTCCACCACAATCACAAAATCATTAAGGTTGGAAAAGCCCTCTAAGATCATCAAGTCCAACCGTCACCCCAACACCACCATGCTCACTAAACCATGTCAGGAAGTACCACATCCACACATTTTTTTAACACCTCCGGGGGCGGTGACTCCACCACTGATCTGGGCAGCCCGTTCCAATGTTTGACTCACTTCAACAGGGAATAATCTCAATTCATATTTGCAGGAATGTTTTCTCAGCGTCACTCGCCCTGTGTCTGTCTTTTGTCTGGAAACCTTAGCTGGGGATAAAGTCTGAACTCCATTAAACATTTGCAATATTTTCAAACTCGGTGTACATCTGACAGCACTAAATTAATGTCGTATTAGCCAAACCTTAACAGAGGTTGCTATTGTTATATAAAATTGCTATTATTATTATCCACTTACAATGCATTTTAAAATCAAATAAATACTGCTCTGACAACTGTGAAATGATTATCTATGTAAAACAAGATGAGGATAATGGTAATCCCTTGTCATGCCATACACTTGCAGGGATTAGGGAAGATTTCATAACGGTCCCATCCTTCTCTTACTTGGTCATGAAACTGGTTTCTCTCTTACAGTGACAGGAGTAGAACTGTAATGCTGCCCATGTGGAGGAAACAAAACTCGGACAAGTTCACTTTACTATTCAATCCACTTTAAACATGAATTTTTTACACTACCACAAACACGTAGGTTAACCATGAGGAAACCCACCTGCATTGAATCTTGTAGGTTTGGGTGGGGTTCTTTTATTTATTGCAAGAGTCAAGAAAATATTAATGTTTAAAAAGAACAATAAGACATAATAGTTGTAGGAAATTCTTAAGGAGATTAAAGCTTTAGGTGAAGTCTGATTGATTTTATGTATGATACAAAGTCGTACAGAAAAACTCTGTGTCTAAACCAGACTTACTCAACTCTGTAAGACGCCAGTCTGAGTTTTCTGTCCCTATATATTCCTGGGTTTAATTGCCATTTTAGTTTTCATTTGAATTCTCCTTTTCCAGTCTAATGGGATATAGCAACGTTGAAATTCCATGCTCAGTTTTGTTTCCAATTTTTTGAAATAGAAGTCCATATTTTTTAAAGAAATGCGAAGTTTGTAGATTTCCTCTTGTTGCCATACTTTGAAAGTTCCTTTTTCCACCCTATCTCAGGAAAGCTTTTAAAGTGTATTTCAATGATGACTTTCAAAAATCTCTATTAAGAATGGTCTTAAGCTTTTCAAGAAAATAAAACAGATAAGAAGGGTTGGAATTTCTCACCACCTTTTGCCAGTATGTATTAGTCTGCGTCACTAGTAGCCTACAGATTATATATAGTGCTTTTTATCTTCAGGGAAAGAAGAACATCAAATTGTTAATTTGCAGACATTTCTTTTCAAGTTCTGCATACTTTTCTGACACACGATTATTCTGTGATGTATTAAAATGTAAGCCCCTCTTCTTTTGCTTTTCTGTAATTTAAATAATTACCTGAATAAAGCAGGCGAATTATGGCTTTCACGTTTCCCAGTTCAATCACGCTAATTTATCATCTGGCAGAGTATTTCAAACAAAATTACTGTCTCGTTCTGAGACACGATGTTAATAAAAGATATTAATTACTTCTTAGAAGGCATATTTCTTTATCCAGACCACAAATTTAAAAAGAGGTTTGCCAGAAAAGAACAAACTCTGCTTTAGTTCTCCTACCTCTGACAAGCCCAGAATTTCTCTCACTTAGATACGTTTAAAAAAGCCTTTTTTTTTTCCTTCTCATTGAAAACCTTCCCATCTATTTCTTCTGTATCCTCACTGACCACTTGTGTCTTCACTTTCTTTAATGTCACTTAGGACACTTTTACTTTGAAAACTCATCTGCCCAGCTTTGAAAATGCACATGAAGATCTCTGGTGTCTAATCAAAGCAAATGGGGAATACAGGCTATGTTCTGCACTATTTTCATTTGTACAAGAAAGAAAATCCGTTCTTGTTCAGTTTCATGTACTATACCCTGCTGATAAACCAGGCAATTTTAACTAACATTTTAATAGAAAAAGGGCATGCAATACAGAAAATAACGAGCAAAAGTGCTGAATGCTTGTCAAAGGTTTTACACAGCATGAATTGTCACCATTTAGGATGAAAATCTCTTCAGGTTTAGCTCTGTCGGTATTTCTAGGAAAGCAGGGCTGGATCAGTTCTGAAAAGCCAAACAAATAAAAATTACTTGATGAAGTTTGCAAACCTTTTCCTGCTTTTCTCTTGGGGGCTATGGAGGGCAGTTCTGATTTTATAGGATTATTTAGCTTCACAGCACAGCATTTTTTGCATGTTAACTTGGAATTTTAATCTAAACCTGTCCTTTCATACGACTTCTAAAGAGTCTTCACTGCAGGTAAGGAAAAGAATTTTTGAGACTTGCAGATAAGAAATGTGCTTTCATCAGAGGCTACAAGGTCCTCTTTCCATCGGTAATAGTGTAATGAGAGAAAAGGCACATTAGAATTCCACCTTTGGGGTGAAACTGTTACACTTTCACAAAGAATTTGGGGGCGTATGCCCATTTATGCCTACCATGTGTAGGAGCACTGTTTACTCTAGCCAGAACTACCAAGGCCCTAATATACACACAAGGGATAAATATAATTCCTCTGTTCTAGTCCACCACTTGGAAAAAAAAAATAATAAAAGCTGTAAGCTTTCAATGCGGTACCAATATTCTCCTTTAAAATAACATTTTATAATGGAGACAAAGAACCTGTTTGGAATTAATATTGAGATAATTGGCAGTGGAAGAGACAGGGCTAACATCTTTCATTACCTTTTCATTGAGTGGAGCATAGACAATAGACTATTCTGGCTGCAGATACTGCAGCACTGCAAGAGGATTTCTCACGGACCGGTTCTGTCACAATAAACCACAATGGCAGAAGGGAACTAATTTACCTTTGCAAATAGCGTGGCCCAGAGACGCAAAGCAAGCAGCAAAGACACAAATAAATTGCGTTTGCAAATGATGCTGGGGCAAGTTATAATAGAATATGCAAAATAATTTTATGCAAATAAAACCCAGAAGGATCAGCTGCTAAAAATATCATGAGCTCTCATTTTCCCTCCACTGTTACCCAGTGTTAAAGCATGATCTCTTCTACTTTTCTTTGCCTGGGCACCATTTAATCTCTGCATTTCGCTTATTCATACTCAGTCTTCATATCTATGATATTCTCAGCTTTGTTCACATTTTCTTCCAGACTGAGAATATCAGGTCCAGAAACTAACACTGGGGCCAATCCTGCACTGAATAGTAAAACCACAGTTAAGAAGAATGGGAAAAAGCCGTATTATCATACTTTATCCTGAGAGCCAGACAACTGAGGCAAAGGGAAGCAAGCAGAGTTCTCCAGTGTAAGCTCAAGGGAAGCTTATTTTCCCTTAAATTTGAATTCTTTATGTTAATAGTAATTTTAATTCCTTTTTACTTTCTGAATTCTTGTTAAAGTTACTTGTAAAAAAGAAAGGATGCCCTGCATGTTTAGTTAATACCTAGAGATAAGGGCTCATGCATGTATCCACATACAAGAAAACAGATTCAGACACCGAGAGGAAGGCAGAAGCAGACTTCAACTGTTAAAATTTTGGCAGAAACTGAAGATGAGATTTCATTAAGCTCAACTCAATGTTTATTTCAGAGGGCACATTATACAAAGGCTGAACTTTATGATGACTGAGAAATAATTTTCAAAAGGTTGAAATTTCACTCAGTTTTTGGTTTTTTTACAGTATACTTCAGTATGCGAACACTCAACATGAAAAATGTGAGAGAATTATAATCTATTGAAAGAACATCAGCCATTACCTGACCCAAGCATCACATGACTGGGCAAAGAAGGCATTCAGCAGCCTTAGGTAACCTCTGTGGAGAAATGGAGCCAGCACTCCACCAGGAAAACCTGGACTTAAAGTAAGCAGTGACTTCTGCTGATGAGCGCGCTGTGTGTCAGATGTGTCAGTGCTGAAAGTACGAGCCTGTGAGATGAACACAAGATCGCATAGCCTATAAAATGAAATGGCCTTTTAAAATAAATCCAATTCTGTCCTAGGCAGAATGGTAAACAAAAGGGAGAGGTCCAAGCTGAAAGTAACCAATATATTTCAGTGTTAAAAGATCTATTTTTAATCTTCCTTCTGACCACATTTTGTAAATATGCTAAAAGATAGTGTAGAGGAATGGAAAAAAAAATCCAACTCCCTTAGACCAACAGTAGTGATCTAATTAAAAAAGACTTCAAATGGCCCCCAAACCCAAGAGCAGGCTGGGAAAACTCCTAATTGCATTCTATCTCTGACTCATCAGGGTCTCCAGTGGGGCTGAGACCAAAATCTAAAGGCTTACTTAGTCCTTCTGGATCTCTGGGCTTTCTGAGTTTTCCCCCTGGAAGCCACTTTTCTTTTTATTCATCTGGCAACACATGGTAATGTGTTTTGATATTTCTTTTTGCATTTCATTCCCACTCCTGTGTCTGGAGTCTCTGTGTACTGTAAAACTCTAAGAAGTCTTTAATTTTCAATTCTCATTCATAATATTGTTATACATTTCCCACAAGAGCAGTTTTCTACCCCAAAGTACAAATTCCAAATGGAAAGCAATATATAGGGGAAGCAAGTTTTGAATGCATCATTCTGCTTTCTTACTGCCAGGGCTTTCAGCTTTACCATAGACATTAAACAACCAAAAAATTCAGGCTTTTATCCCAGGTACTTAGGAACAGCAGGTGTAGGTGCTAAGGACAAAATCAGTAAAAATCTCACCCTGGTCCCAGGTACATTATGTGAATAGTGATTAGCTCTGTTATGGATTTGCTCCATGGATTGTATGGATTTGCTCCATTACCACAAGTGAGAGAGTACATTCACAATAACTTTTTTTTTCATATATTAATTTTCATTTCCATTGTCGGCCATCAAGATGAAATGTTATAACTCTGAAATCAGGCTGTCACTTATATAATTTGAAAACCTACTTACTATAGAGCTTGCAAGCATACCACTCCTACACACATGCACTCCTAGTCAAATTAACCTTCAAGTCAATGAATATTTAATTTTTTCGTTATTTTCAGCATCTCATCTCTTCACAGTAAGTGTGCATTGGATAATAACACAGCTGATATGGTACTAAATTCTTTGGGGCACAAGAGATGAAGTAAAAAGGGCTACAGACCAACTAAGAACTGTCCTGCATATAGAAACCCAAGTCAAAATATAGAAAGACTTTGTCCAGTGGTGAAATGCAGGCAGAAGGTAAGGACAGAGAAGCTCAGGAAAGACAGAAAACATTATTTTCCTGAAGTGGGCTAGTAAGGAAAGAAAAGTACTGGAGGCCACTATGATAACTTATAGACAGATCAATAGCATAAAATGTCACATGTATCTTCTTTCCAACATTTTCAGTAACTAAGCACTGACCTTTATAAAGTGGTACAGAGCTGTGAGAAATAATCTGATTCATTTTGGCTAATGCTATAAACGTAAAAGCATCAAGGAGAAAAGTCAAGCCAAGAGATATTACACTTTAGATAAGCTAAAGGCTTTCCTTTACAAAAAATGCTGTCTTTTCAGAAATGTATCAGACTCCTACAATCTATATTAGGCAGTTCAAATTTTCAGTAGTATCACTGTTTTCAGGAAAACAAACAAACAAACAAAAAAATCCCAACTAACAAACCAAAAAACCACCAAACCTAAAAATTTTATGAAAATGTATTGATCTGATGACAATTTCACTTGTACACTTCCTCACACCCAGGTTCAAATTCTGACCACAGAATGTGCCAGTCCTTAGAATAACCAGGAACGTTCCTTTGAAGTTCAAATTACTTCTTTACATCAAGCAGAGTGGTTTGGGAACTCTCATTTCTGAGCTGACTGGTCTACCCATCTCTCGGTTACACAGAATTGGGGTTCTCTTCCTCCATGACCTCCAAAGGAAGTTTCCCCAAAATGTCAAAACCTCAAGATTTTTCAATGATCAAATCAGTATTTTCTAAGCAGCCCCACTTCTATTGTAAGTCATAGGCTTGAGTACCACGAGTAAAGTGCTAGATTAAACGCAAACTGGTGTTTCCATTACTTTAATGTAAAGATATTTAAGAGAGACTGAAAACACTGATAACTATAGCAGGGAACAATAGGATGTTGGGATTAGTGGTGTCTAATGTTCATTTCCCTACTGACAGTATTCACTGCGTTTCTCTAAAAGATTATGAACCACTGCAGGCAAGCCATAATAAGAAAAAAGAAGTACCTCTTTCTTTCCATCTGATTACAATGGTTGACTTACAAACTCAATGCAGTTCTTTAAGAAAAGGATGTCTTGCAAACAGCTGGAGTATTTAAAGGATTTTGAAAAGAATTTAGAAAACTTATTTTAATCAGGCATATTCCAGCTAGGTTTGGCATTTGTTTTTATGTCTGCTTAGGGAGAAGGGTTATTTATACTATTATTTAAACTCTATTATTATTGTATTAGCTGTCCATGTCATGAATAGCATCTCAGGGAAGAGCTGATCCTGGGTCTAAAGAAGATACACTAAGCTAGATATCCATCTGTGCAGAAATCTGCTTGTCAGGATTTATAGTCATAGCATCTTTCCTTACTGAATGTTTTCTGTGAGGCTCTAATTCCATATGTTATTGCACAGGTCAGCAAGAGAAAACCTTTAAAATACAGAAATCGGCATAGAGCAGCTGTGAAAAACAGCAGCGATTACAGCCCAAGTGGTAGCTGGATAAAGCCAGGCTATGCTTTTGTGCATTCACACATAACCCAAGACTGAAATCCAGCTCAATTATTTCTAGGTTTATAGAAAAAAAAAGCAGAGGGAATGTGTTTTTAAAAAAGATGACAGTTTGCTTTCTGTTGTAATACAGTCAAGTGTTTTATTTTTCTTCAGAGATCTACACTGCCTACCCAGGAGACCGTAGTGTGTGCTGGAGAGGGTATTATTTGATGTTATAGCTTACATAAAAGGAAAACATTCTCTCTTTCCATTCCTCTTCTAGCTACCCAGGATAGCCACAGGTTTTATGGGTATCAAGCAGGAATACTGAAAGTATGACAGATGCAGCGGCTTCTGTATTTCAACAGAATTTTTTCCAATCAGGAAAAGCTGCTCCCAGCACCACTCTGAAAGAGCTGTAGTAAGAAAGACCCAATAAGTTCTCCTCAGTGGGAAAACCAAAAGCCATCATTTTACATGAAATGCCCTAAATAGCCTTGCTGATTATTTCTCTTGTATTTTTTTTCAGTGGAATTTCAGTGCTACATGGCAAAGGAGATGGGTTGCTGATTAAAGTTGTTTGATCGCACACCAGCAGACCAAAGACCTCCCACCGCCTGCTCTAACTCCTCCCTCACTGTCTCTAACACACGGCTTTACTATTTTGACTTCATCATAGCCCTGTGTAATAAAAACGAAGTCATTTGTCTGGTATGTATTTATATCACTACGATCCCAGTCTCTCTGTTTACACAAATTGATTTTCAGTGTGTCATTTCCACGTATGTTGCCCCACTGCACATTCCAAAGCTTCCCCAAAATAATTACGATAAGATGCTCATCCTAATATAGAGCTGAAACCACATTCCTAACATCAAGCTGCTTTTCAATGTATGTTCCATGGAACAACTTTCTTTGTAACACAGCAGTAATACTGCAATGCATTTGGCTGATACTTTCCTGCTGCTACACACATCTGTCCAAAAGAAAAATTCATGTCAGAATAATTAACAATACACGTCGCGACTCATTAGGATCAGCACAGGAGACTATTGCTGCTGGCAACACAAGTGCCACACGCGAGGATGCTAGTGGCAAAGACGTGTCAATCCCTCTCATCACGGGGTGGGGGGGGAACATGAGATGTCTGCTGATCGCAAAGTACTTTCTCAATTTAAATTTAGTGCTCATGTTGATTAAAAGGTTTTCCACTTTAATCTTACTTAATCATATAAAAAGACTGGGTACCATGTGTATGAGGCAGTACTTATGGCCCATGGTAAACTGCTGCTTAACAGATGAATGCAGAGTTAAGTTCTTCTAACACAAAAAGAAGGAAATTGTGTTTGTAACTACACCATTCCTTGCAAAACAGCAAGGTTCATAATAAACTGCATAATGAAACAGTATCATACCTTTTTATCATACATAATAAAAGTAGTGTGAACATGTGATACCTTTTATTAAATGACCAGAGTGTTACTGCAGGGAGACAAAAACTATCCCTTTCTTGAGCAGGCAAATCAAGATAGAAATTAAAACACAAAGGTAACTTCCTCCAAAATTTCAGAATGTTATTGTGCAAGAAGGCATGGTTATAAGTTGCAGAGCTTGATTACAGTTTAAGTGTATGCACAGTTCTCAGGACTGTATGAACAGTCAGCTCACCCTCTAACAGGTTATTCAGTGTGTTAGTTCAAACACACATAGTTTTGTCGCACAAATATTAGCCTGGGTTTCTTGCTGCAGAGGACTGAAGTTATGTCTACACCAGAGAGTTCTTCTGGCAGGACTTTGAGCTGATTTCAGTACACATTGCACTGGAAGGACAGATAGGTACTCACTGAACTGCCTTTCTAGTGCCAAGTGTCCTCCTCCTAAAAGTCCATTTTGGCAAAAGCTATGGCATACACACCTGCTATTGACCCTAGCAGCTCTGCTGAGCACAGTCCCTCAGGGACATCTTCAAGTGTGGTGTAGACATCAACAAGGAGCTCACATTTGAATTCTTATAATTCCCTTTCTTCCAGCCCACTGTGTTTTCCCTTTTCTTTGACATTCACATTTCTGCTTTAGATTTTTCAGGATGCCTTTTCAGCTTTCTGTTCAATCTCTCAATCAGAAATAGGGCCCCAGAGAGTTAAGCAGCACACCAGAGCCAGCTGACAGACAAAAACTCCCCGCAGACTCCACTCCCAAGAGAGCCACTGGAGCCGCAGAAGACACCAGATGGAGTGGCTGATGATGGCAGTGCAGGAAAAGGGCAAGGTGTCCTGGACATTTGATGATCAGCACTGCACAACACAGCAGCGGGAAGCAAGCTTTAAAGAATGTGCCGTGTTACACTGCAGTACAAATCCAGGAAAATCACCAGTGACCTCAAATTTCACGAAGGTTGAAATGTCCTCTGGCACAGAGACGCTGGTGGCAGCAGATGGAGATTGTTCATTTGCCAACCCTCAGCCCAGATGCTGAAGCACTGGGGGCAAGAAGGGCCAGGATGTTCATAGCATACAATCCATCCCTTAGCACACTTACATGGACACATGTAAGACTCTAACATAGCACAAGATCTTCACAGACATAGAGATGCACAGCTTTCCATTCTTTTCATATCCAAAATGTGGCTCTGTTTGGACAAGATAGTTCCCAAAAGCTAATGAAGTTGGGGCTGGAAAGCCCAGCATGGGAACAGACTGTCAGTCAGGTGTGCCAGGACTGTGGCAACTGGAACAGGCAAATTTGAAATAATGGGGGACCTGAATTTTGGAAGAGGCAAAAGTGTGGTGCATAACCCAGTCTGACCCACAACATCATGCCTCAGAGTACACAGGAACAAAGGAAGAACTACACTAGCCCAGACAAGGTCTAATAGCCTCGTACTTCTTCTCTGACACCTTCCCAGCCTCAGGGCTTCCTAGGCCAGAGTCTTTCACATTGTATTTCATAGTCTTTGATTAATCCCTTTTCCAATAATTTGCACTGTTGTTTTTTGAAACCCTGTAAAATTTTAGCATCCACAACAAGCTGTGGTAAGAAGTTCTGCAAGTTTCTGGGAAGTTGCCTATGGAACTAAATTAATGAGTTTGCTTTGAACAGATAACTAATATAGTCAGATGCTCGTTGCATTTTGTACTGAAGGAGACAGCAAGAAATTGCTCAATATTTAGGGTTTCATGGCCATGTGGGACCTCATAGTCTTCTAGCAGCCAGACATATGCAACGTGGATGCTTCATGAACAGCATTCACTAGGTGGGGAAAGTATGTAATGCTGCAGCCTTATATATATAAAATCCTTTCCAACAAACCCAATAGGCATACAACTCTGGGACCTATATTTGTGGACTGAAAGAGCCAGTGCTGATCTTAGATGGCCATTTGCTTCTTTGGTTTATATTGAGCAGTAATAGTGAACAGTTTGCCTTTTTTCTTAACAGGGACAACAAAGCTGCTGAATGTATACCAAAGAGCCTGAAAAATCCTGGCAGTGACTCATGGATAGCCTGAACTGTGATGAATAAGCTCCTTATTACTGCTACTGTACTTTATGTATTCCATAATATTTGTGGAGCAAAAACTAGCTGCATGGAGGGAGGAGTGTAGTGAAAGGACTGCTGATTTTGAATAACCTGGCACAATTGGTAAGCTCAATAAGGCTGTAAAAATCCCTTTAAGGGTCCAAATTACACTGCTTTTGATAGACAAAAGCAGTTATATCAAACTGTGATGAAGAATTCTCTAGCAGCAATACACTTCAGAGCTTATTAACTTGAACATTGTTATGTTTTTTTAAAAACTTAGCCACACTACAGTGTGTATGAAGTGTTTTCTGACATATCCTGTATTTTTTTTCACAGGCCAGTGCACGTTTCCTTCTAGCCATTTGTCTTATCCATGGAAGTCCTCTTACACGCTTCCTAGACCTCCTGCAGCTTTCACCAGCAAGAATTTAGCCAAAAACTTTACAGTGCAAGGTAAGTTCGAGAAATCGTTGTAAAAATTACTGCAAAAAATCACAGTCCTAAAGTGCAAGCAGAAAATGGAATTATTTTCCATGCTGCAGATCGCAAATGATCCTCTAATACCGTGCTTTGTAGTAGAATGACAGTCTGTAGTATGAAGACATGAATATTTCAGGTGTTTCTTGATTTTCTTTTTGTGAAAACTAGATAGAACATAAAGACAATCAGATCGACACTGGTCTCCCATGGTTTATGAACTGTGCAGTAAATACTGTAAAGAATTAGCAAAACAACACTTTTATTTGTTTTACATGATAATGCCCACAACAAAATGTGCCAGCTTGGGAATGCTGTACAGAAAAACACTTGAGAAAGGAATCCTGCCAATGATAACTGTATCAACAAAGAGCAACAATAACACATATGCTTTTACATAATTAGGATAATTGGCTTTATTTCTTAAAACACAGTTTTGTTCTTATGGATTAATCGACAGGGTAAACATTCATGTTACCTTAAATTACCCAACCTCTGTTAATCTGAATGTATCTTCTCAACCCTCACCAAATATGTAAATGTCTACCACAACCTCACTCAAGCCTTTGGTAATCCTGAAGTCCTGGTCTTTGCAGCTTCTGCTCTCCCATAGCTCCTCCATTCAGGTTCCTGCTGTACTCCATCGCCCTCCTGTCTCTTCCTAATGCCACAATCCGCTGCTTGGCCTTCTGCTTCTGCTTTGCTTCCTGCTCGCTGACACAGTGATTCACCACCCCATCTAATTCCTGACTGACAAGTGTGTCAGATAGCCCACAGTCACAGAGATGAGGCAGTGAAGAAGACTGTCAGGGGAAATTAAATAAACTTGGAACTTATCCATCTTTAGAAAATGGTGCAAAGTCTCTTCATCTTTATCACCCCAAGGAGTTTTGATGGCAATAGTCCCTCCTTCTGCGTGCCCTGAAAAAAACTTGTAAAAATAAATACAAGCAAAATAATGAAGTCAATAAACTTACCAGAAAAAGAAGGACACCACCTGACTTCAAGCAGAAATGTACACTCCAAGAAAGCAATGAAACTCATTAAGCCCATTAGGAACTTTGCAATTAAGAAGTGATTTCACACAGGAGGTGCCCCCACAATATGACATTACAAGGTCCAAAGAAAGGATAGGTAGAGAGAGGAAGATGCATGGACATGAGATTGTAAAGCACGACCAAGACAGCTGACACACAGAAGGAAAATACCAAAGCTTTCTGTAAATATTCTGGCCCTGATATTGGCATTAGTGCAGATCAGCCTTATTGCCTTCAATTTAGCAGAACTCCATTATTTACAGGAGCTTAGTGTGAGCCCATCTGCCCCTTCTGCTGAAACTGGATGGCTAAGAAAAGAATAAGGAGGCTGTCTACTGATTAAATTAAACATATTCTCTAGGAAGAGTCATTCGGGACAATACGCATGTTGCTCCCCTGTGTGACTGCATGTCCAACCTTCCCTCGGCCAGCGAGTGGCAAAGGAATACTCTATTCTTTGCAAAGGTGTTTTTGCCATGCTATGATAAGATTTTACCGCAGGAAAAAGAAATGCTGATTAATATATTTTTGAAATTTCTGGCATGCACACACATACAAACCAATGTTGACAGAATGTTGTACAATCTACTTTTGGATCAAAAGATCTCTCGGCTTTACTGATAAGGCTTTGACTTCAGGGGTACCTGCACTCTGTTTTCATTCCTACCACATACTTGCGCTCTATTTTTTCATCCCTGTTAAGCGTTAGGCTGTGACAAGAAGGCACAGCATCCAACAGACCTTGTTTTTGTTTCTGTTCTGAATTTAAACTTGGATTTTTATTAAGAAGAGGGACTTGGCTTTCCTTGTTAGCTTTGTCATTTTGACCAACAACTGGGATGACTTCATGATACTCAGCACCCGCATCCATATCTCCTGTTACACACCAGTATGCTTAAGTGACACATTAAATCTCAGTCACTTGGGGTTCCTCCCTCTTCTCCATAGCCAAAACACTACCTGGATATATGCTCTCCCCCTCCAACAGCAAGATAAAAAGGCTTCATGTTCTCTTGGGCTCTGCACAATCTTCTTTTATCTCCTTAGCTCTGCTCCATGCAATGAAAGTGACATCACGGGGTGGCTTTCTGCCTCTTTCCACATTACTTTCAAATTAATAAAGGTCCTAAGTTTAGAATGTTTAGAAGGATTTTCATTTCTACTTGGCAACTTCAGTTTGCATACATTTTTATCTTTTTCTTGGGATGTATATTTTTAGATCAGTGACCTTTTGGATGTATGATTCATGCTGATTTAATTTTTCCAGCTGGTACATTTTCACTTAAGCTGATACAAACGTAGTGAGACTGCTACTTTTGCAATGAAACCAGCCATTACACACCTGTGCTCTCATTTTTTTACTAGAAATAAATAGATTTTCTTTTTTTCTATTCCTTATTTTTCCCCAATGTGTCTGCAATAACCTTTCAGGAAGAAAAAATTATTAAACAGCCTGAGCACCTGTACACTAATGCCACTTGTCACAAACCAGGAGCTATTCCAAATCAGGTAACACTATTTAATTTATCATGGAACTATTAAAAGTCAAGCATACCTTCCACTTATTAATGCAAGTAACGAAGTACATTAAATATTCTGTCCATCCATCAGATGGCAACAAGCTCTGTAAAAATGATTCTGTGATTCCTTGGGTTGCAATCTACACAGATGTGGTTCTTAGACCCACTCTCAAGAATATTAACACGCATGTCCACCAGCAGCTGAGCATTCGAAAATATAAATGTCATAGCATGTTATTGCCCACTGAGGAGCAGACCTGAGCTTTGAACATGTTTCTTTCACAGAGACTGCGTGTAGAGTGAGAAGCAAAGAGCGTTTCCACACGTACACAACCAGGCGTGTGTCCTTTCTGCATTCTGATTTTGTCATGAGAATAAAAGTCACCTCACCCTCTCCAGCGCTGGTTCCCTCCCTGAAATTCTCCTCTTCCCCTACGAAACCCACACAGACTCACTCACAGGTTGAGAATTTGATTCACCCTTAACCTTTGGAGAAGGGACAGGCTGCACTTCCATATTACTTCTATACTCAGAAAGATACCTCTCTGCTCTTACATTTTCTGCATAAGAGGGAGAATTATAAATAGCAGAGTGAAAAAAATAATAAAGAAAGAAATAAAACTGTAACAGGACTGTGAAAATGAAGACCTTGGAAAAAAACCATGGGCTGTCTAGGTTTGAGTACAAAGGCAACATCAGACTGCACAATGATATTACACACAAAATGTCAGGAGAGAAAAGAAGCCAAGAAAGTTTTTAAACTCTGACCCTCATTGGCCCTCAGCATCATCTGCAAAAAGTAGCAAAACCCATAAGGAAGCAGCAAGCCCAGGTACCAGCCAACAAAAGGCATCAATACTGTTGATATAAACAGATCTTGGAAACTAGCATTTAAATGTGCTTTAAACATATCTGTTTGCAATGATATTAACAGTATTCTCTATACTGGCTTTGGTTTTAATGTTCTTTCAAATGAGTACAATGTTCTTAATAGTTTTTTGTTGCTCGTTATCTGCTGTTGTCTGACACACCTGTGCCCTTGTGGCCAAGAAGGCCAATGGCATCCTGGGGTGTATCAGAAGGGCTGTGGTGAGTAGGTTGAGAGAGGTTCTCCTTCCCCTCTACTCTGCCCTGGTGAGACCACATCTGCAATATTGTGTTCAGTTCTGGGCCCCTCAGTTCAAGACGGACAGGGAACTGCTTGAAAGAGTCCAGCGCAGGGCCACAAAGATGATGGAGGGAGTGGAGCATCTCCCTTACAAGGAGCGGCTGAGGGAGCTGGGTCTCTTTAGTTTGCAGAAGAGGAGACTGAGGGGTGACCTCATTCATGGTTATAAATTTGTAAAGGACGAGTGTCAGGAGGAAGGAGCCAGGCTCTTCTCTGTGACAGCCAATGACAGGACAAGGGGCAATGGGAGCAAGCTGGAGCATAGGAGGTTCAATCTGAACATGAGGAAAAACTTCTTTACTGTGAGGGTGCCAGAGCATGGCCCAGGCTGCCCAGAGAGGTTGTGGAGTCTCCTTCTCTGGAGACATTCAAAACCCACCTGGCCGTGTTCCTGTGCAACCTCATCTGGGTGTTCCTGCTCTGGCAGGGGTTGGACTGGATGAGCTTTCGAGGTCCCTTCCAACTCCTAATATTCTGTGATTCTGTGATATTTAGGATTGTCCAGTACTTAATTTATGTGATCCATAAACCCAATGAGAAGAATTAAAGTACAGACACCAGTTGCAGCCATGACATAAACTGTGTATCTTTTTGGAGGACAACGGTATTAAATAGTTTTAGTAGCTCACGGGGCTGAGTCTAAATGCACAAACAAGAGTTGATGTTATTTTCTGTGTAATGCTATTAGGAATGCTTAAAGAGCTGGTTATATAAATCAAAAAGTAATCAGGCAATATTCTGTAAATGCAAATAAAGAGATGTGTTGGACATTTTTTGGGAGGACACTATTATTTGTTGGCAGTTGGTGAAATATTTCTAAAAACTTTATGCTCTTGCTCAGATTTTGTATGGATTATCAGGAAAATGTCAAGTCTGGAATTATTTACGTACTTGTTAGTTAACTTCTACCATTAGCAACTGTACCAGGGATACAGAGAGGGATAGAGATACATTATTTTGGGGAGCAGAATCTGTTCCCTCTTATTTGAGTGACCACTCACATGCTATAAATAGTGAGCACCCAATATTAATAGTTTGCTAACCATCTACGGTCTGTTTTAATCTGAAAAAAAGAACAAATACTTCCGAATCATGGTTACACATGTAGAAAACAGAATTAGTTTTGCACATAAAGTTTATTTGAATGATTTAAGTTTTGCAGTTTGCTTTTATCACCTTTGTCAAGACTCATTAATCATTGGCACTTCTCATTAAGCTGATATTTAATCTTGGTTCTCAACTTAAACACTTAAAAAACCCCAAAGTTTGACTGATGAATGTGTTCAAGAGGGCTTGGACAAGGCCAAGCAGCCTAACAAGAGCATTGCCTAATACCAGAAAAGGGCTAAAAGCTTAGGGTAAATACTGGGGCAATGTCTTGGACTCTTAACAGTGAGTTTTCAAGCTCCATGTTCCTTGAAAATCCTAGAGACTTAGGAGTATTTCAGGAGTAAAATGAAACTAAAATGAAGGAGGGGAATGAAAATAAAAATAAACAGAGATCTTCACTGTGCAAATGTAGCCTCATAATGGCAGCAGAAGCCTGACACTGGTGCTATATTTGTTGTATAACTCATAAAAAGATGAAAATCTAGAATTAGTCAACTACAGTAAAACACATCAAGTAACAAAGAAGTGACCTCAACATTATAATGAATTACCCAAAATGATTGTTGCTGAAACAGCGAAAATGAAAAACCTTCTAACAGAGCATTTTTAAGATGGCAATACAGACACCAGATACTCCATATTCGCATAGATGTTCTCAGTTTATACGTACATTATTAATAGGAAGAATTGATGCTCTGTGAGACTATTTTAATTTCATAAATCAGAATCTCTGACATAAAATCTAAGCTGGAATCTGAATTCTGCTGAGCCAGATCATTCCAGATGAATTAATCAGTAGCCCTACAATTAATGATTCTAATTAACAGATTAGGCCACAAAGGGATTACTGCCTTACCAGTCACTTATGTGTTTCAAAGGTTGTTTCACCAGAATGAACGAGGAGCAAAGCTTAGTCTTGCATCTTTAAACCTTCAGTGTTCAGAGTACACAGGACGTTTGCATATTTAAAGCATGGAAAAAGCATATGCTAATGGTAGAAGAATTTCCAGTGGGTGAAAATACAGTATCAGCATTTGTCGCTACTGCGATTTAGTGATTTGCTTCTGATCAGGGATTAGAAATGCTCAGTAAGGATCTCACAGCCATTAGAGCTTCATCTCCCTGCATTCATGCGAGATGGTTTAGAAGCTATTATTCTTGGATTAAAGTAAAATACGTATGGATAGATCACAACTGAGGAAGAGAAATATGCAATTTCCTATATCTGGAGTAAATAGGGGAAATTACCTCTGGGAAGAGAAACATTTCTGTTTCTCACATTCATAAGCAATCTTATATTGCAGTTCTGTTTGTAGTCACATTAAAATAAAACCACTTTACAAGAAAATTTTCAAATAGATTTGGAAAAGAAAGGCGTTGATTTTTTGTGTCCTGAGTTTCCAGTCCTGTCTTGGGTCTCTGCCTTCTGTTTGCAAGCAGTTTGCTGGAGAGCCGTTGAAATTCCACAATGCATTTTTAACATTGAAATAGTAAAATTAGCTTCCTGAGGTACCAAAAAATTAATGGGAAATGTGCCTAAGTCAGAGTGGTTTTAATGATAATTTTGAGGGCTAAACTTCCCCTTGTTCTCTGTGGCTGGTCAGCAAGAAGGGTTCCTGCTCTCCTAAACCTTACATCGTGGCTTCCTCCACACGTAGTACAAATGTGTAAATAGCAGCATTCAAAAAACCAGTGAGGAAGTGTAGGGCAAGACTCACCTCACAGATCATTAGAAGAAAAATCCACTGAGGGCTATTAAACAGAAATAGAAAGCCATAACTGAGGAACCTTCTGAACCACACACAGCTACAGGGTGAGAAAACCTGAGGAAGTGCCACCATGTGCTCGCCATGTTCTTCTGGTGCTATCAGTGACAGAGACAGGATGTTGAGGTAGATGGACCTGATATTCATAAATTAATTACCTCAACTGCACTAAATGACATGGGCAGTGGTGAAGAGTGAGCAACTAGTGACATACTGGAATTCACAGGAGTACCTGGAGGGATTTGATTTTTAAAACAAAATAGGATTTAAAAACTTGTCATGAATTTGGAAAGGCAGCAACATCTAGTCAAATGCCTCTGATTAATTCTATGAAGGTAGGACGTCTTTCACCTCTCTCTGAAGTTCAGTGCCCAGAAGAAAAGCAAAGCCTCATGGTAAAATCTTCCTAAGTAAAAAGTCTTGGGACGGATATGGCTGAAAGACCTAAAACCCTGCGTGGAAGAAGGCACCAGTGGGAAAAGCTGTTTGTAAAGGCAAAGACTCTGTTCTTGGGTTCACATGATCCCAGTTATCCTCTCTGACATCCTGTGCTGTATGAGCTGATGCCTAAACTTGCCAAGATGCAGTAGGACAACACATTTTCTGACTTTGCTGATTAGCAAAACCTCTCTTTTTATTTAATGCAGGTGAAGTTCCTGGGCATCAGCTGCACCTGGTCTTCTGGAAGGAATATAGTCCTGATCCGCAGCCCCTGTTTAAAACAGAAAACACTGAAGCAATTATGGCTTGCATCAATGTGGTTTCTCTGTGGGCCACAGCCAATTACTCGTAATGTGATAGTCAGCAGAGAGGATGTGCCTGGCAGTGTCGTCCTTCAATATGGGTTATTTGCAAAATTGATTAAAAGATCCCTCCGTTTTGTTTCAAGTGCTCACGAATTCCAAAACTTCATTTTCTTAAGAAAGACTTTGCTAAATTTCACAGAAAAAATGACAAAACACTGCTCAGTACTCAGTGCTCATTACTTCCAGTAATGGGGATCTCTGCTTTCTGGGAATAACTTTAGAAACACTCTGTCGTCACGGTTAATGAACAAAGCAATGTTTGCTTAGACCTTGGGCATGTTTTTACAGCAGCTATATAACACCAAGTGGTCCCTTTCGTGTGCAGGACCAAGGCTTTACTATTCAGTTCCTTTGTTAGACTGATTACCATCTCTAACCTAGAAAACAAAAGTAATGTACTTTATTCAAAGACTTCATCCTGGATACTGGCAAAATGGTGTTTGCCATAAAATTAAGGATAGCAGAATCCACATAGTTCAAACTTAATTCTCCTTGGCAGTACTTATATCTACTGAAAACTTGAATCTCAGCAGAGAGTATATTCCACCAGTCCTCCTTAATGTGCTGTACATTTCACCATCGCCTCAACAGCCCTTTAGAGACTGCAGGCATCACAAGAACCTTCAGCACATCGTTAGATCTTTTCTCACTCCATTAAAAGAAAGGAGAAAGAGTTTGGATACTGAAACCTGCTTTCTAAGTACAAGTCTCTACCCTTCAAAAATCTGTTCTCCCATTGCAAATCTTTTTAAGTGAGTGAGAGTTACAAAGTAATAAAGAGTATAGGAGAAAAAATTAAATTAAAAGTGATTTAAGTACTACATCAGAGATCAAAACACTTGGATGATTCCCTGTGGAACACGTTATGTTTTTCATCCCATGTGAAAGGAAGCCAAAGCTAATTATAGAGCATAGCACTGGGCAAGCAAATAAATCAGGCTTTGCACTGCTGAATTCTCACATCTGCAAATTAACAACTCTGCGTCTGTTAGTGTAGACTCCTCTGTCACAACAAATCGATACCCAATGTAAGTGCAGTTGCTTATCTTAGGATAAGAAGATGTAATCCAAAAGGAAATATCCACTTTACAAGAATTCAGAGCCATGGGCTAAATCAGCACACACAGAAGTGTGTATTTGGAGTATGTGTGTGTTATATATTTATAATATATAACTATACACATGATTATCTGTGTGTGAGTGTGTATATAAGAGAGCGAGAGAAACAAAGACAGAGGGGAAAGCATGCAAATAGTCTTCCAAACAGAAACAGAAGATAACATGAAAATTTTCATGTAAATGAAGCTGTGAAAAACGCCTGTACGCCCATTGCACGCCCAAGAACCTGCAGCATAGGAAAGGCGCAGTCACCTCCATATGAGCAGGCCAGGTTTATTAGCAGGTTATTTGAACATTCACATTGAAAGATCAGCTTAAGCAATCACATCGCCCACCAGCTTGCATGGTTCATCCACCTGGAAAAATGGGTGCCAAACCAAATTGTTTCTGTGTGCCAGCAGTAAGCATTTTCACGCAGAAATGGAAAACCACTACAATATCAAAAAACATCCAAATCTGTGTGGAGAATGTTTTTGAGGCTATGTCTCTACCACACAGCATATATTTTAATGTTTCTCGCAGGACTCTGCTGTAAGGCTCATTTTCCCTAATTTAAACGGCAAGTAATATTTACCTGCCGCTAATTCACTTGGCTGTTTGTAAGAATCATTCATTAACAGCAGCACCACACTTTGAACATGTGAAATCCTCTGTAATGTCACCAGCACTGATATTACAAGGAGGGAAAGGCACCACCTGAAAGCAAAATCAGAGCCAGTTACTTTTTATCTCCCCAATTTGAAGAACTGGAGGCTCCCATATATTTTTAAGTCTGTTTTGTTCTTCAGCTTTATTTCCATCTACTTGGTTATTATTTCTCAAGATAAGCAGAGTGGCATCATAACCTTGAGGAATGATTCTCATTACGAGACATTGCAGGATTACTCCAGCTTTTCTTCAAACCAATGCATTTATCCCCAAAAGAAGAGAACAAATCACATACTCAGGTGCTTTACTCCAGTGATTTAAATGCCTAAGTACCTTTCTGTTTTGGTTATTTTCCTACATGTTGCATTTGACTGCTACATACACACACAGCGTTATCAACAGAATTTGTACAACACATAGGGCAGTCTCTGCAGTCCCAATTTCACCAATCTTCTTATCTGTATTAGGCAAGATTAAAGCCAGCTGAGACAGCCAGCAGAGGAGGTGCTGAATTGTGAGAGGGCCCCATTTGAGTGACTTTCTGTGCTCACTTCACAACTTTGCTGTGCTAAACCCTGACCTGGCTAAAGCCTCTCCGTGCACAGCATTAAGCCACAGATAAGAATGGGAATTCAATACCCAAAAAGCGTGTTCTTACTGAGATAACACAGCACTACAGAATTTTAGAAAAACCCTCAGCATTGCCAAAGCTCTGCCCCATCACAGATCATGATAGTCCTGCTCCTAAAACCAGTGGTGCAGAATTAGGCCACCACCGAACACTTTAAATATCTCGAATACATGGATTAGCATATATGAAAGCCACAGCCTTTTACTGCACTGAATCCAGTTTGCTTAAGCCTGCATAATGGACATTGTATTGCTGGAGATTTCCCTCTTTTCTTCAATGAGCTTGACGCTGAGTGGATTATATGAAAACCAGGAAAAAACCCAGGACTTTTATAAGAGCCTTCTTTCAGCAGCTGGCACGCAAATTAAAAGAAGATATTAGAAGGAAACAGATTGGTCTTGGTAGATCTGCACTGATTTCCAAGGATCCCTTGGTGATTTTGGAGAGAAAATGAGAAACAAAAAGTAAGCAGATAGCACTGGAGAGAATCCCAGCAGGTTTGTAGCAGGGGCTCTTGTGTGGGGAGCCAGCAGCATCTGCCAGGGCTGCTGCTGCTCCAAAGACGGCGTGAAGTGAACTGTGCTTCTTATCAGCAGTGCCTGAGCTGCACGGTGTTCCCCCAGGTGATCTGAAAATGTGGTTGGCATATTTTATTGGAATTACGAGGTAAATAACTGTGTGGTTGGAAAAAAAAGCCCAAAACAGAAGAAGAGAAAAAGAGGCAACAGTTTTGTTGAAGAGAAACACTGCACAAACCATTTAGCAACTTTACGCACCACAAATGGGTCTGTCACATCATTAGCAAGAAGAGTTTTTATGAAACATTTCGACTTTGAAACACTGCATACGAAGATCAGCTTGTGATCACCACCTCATCTTGATCAGCTTTCCATTATTCTTCTGCAGGAAAAAAAGATGCTATGATACAAGACAAAATGCCGTTCCCAGCTGTATTCTGTCACAAAATGGCTTTCACAGCACACAGCTCTGCTGTCAGGCAAAGACTCTCAGCAGCTGGGTAAATACGTTCTGCTTTGTTGATGCTGCCTGTTAATTTTGCATCTAAAGCTTGCCAACATTATAGAACTATAAAGCTTCAGAAAATACCATTGGTGGGAAGTGCAGTTGCTGTACCATGGATAATTCATAGGCAACAGATGAGAAGGATCCTGCTGGCTCCTCTCATGAAGTGTTCCAGGATCTGCTTCCAACACAGAGAGCCCAGTGATTAACTGGGTAGGTAGGCAGTCAGGTGCTTAGATAGATAATGTAGTGTGAATCTGCGTGTACATATATATGGGCTCACTGACAGGCTGCAAGTAGTTTTTAAACCACTTGTTTTAAATAACAAGTTTTAACCTCAGGAAAGAGCAGCTTCAGCATCAGCCACTGTCCCCTTAAAGGTGGAAGCATTGAAATTAAGAAATCAAAATTGGTGATGAAAGTTCATGTTACGAATAGTCTTCCAGACACGGTTTTCTTCCACCATGTCCAGCCCAGCTCCCCTCCGCACTGAGATGCCACTTCCCTTCCCTCTATTCCCTCCTGCGCTCCACAAGAGCCCCTCTTGAGAGAAGTTTGGCACTCAGATCCCCTCCTGCTCCCCACGAGTTCGTGCCATGGCCGCTGGCGTTTTCCTCTGACAAAGGAGGCTGAGGAGCCCTGGCGCAGAGAACCAGTCTCAGGGCAGCTCATGACAATTCTCTAAACCAATGACTAACCAGTTTGAGAAAGAAATAGTAAATGGAAAGAAAGATCATGTGAAGCACAGATTTGGGTTGAGGACATTTGCTGCTAAACTGAAGATAAGCAATCTCAGCAGCTGCAGAATTTCAAACCAGTTACAGGGGCTATAAACTAAGTCACGAGACGGAAGGAAGGAAATGTGCAGGACAAGAAAAGATGATCTGTTAAGGTTCTTTTGCAAATACACAGTTTGATTTAATGTTCCAGACTACTAACTTGGATTATTTGATTCCAAGCGCTGGGGTTAATCAACGCCTTCCCTTCATGAGTCTGAATGAAACGCTCTTTCCATAGCTTCTTCCAAATGTTTCTTTTCCCTTGTAGAGACGATGTAAAAGTACACAACAATGTCAATAATAGGGAAAGTCAACATAATCCATAACCCACAACAGAAATATCATAAGCAAATGCTTAAACCTTCCATGGAGCACTGAAATACCACGGATGTTCCTCAGATCCTTCTCCCTTTTGTGCAGCAATGCCTCTGATGGGTACAAGCTCTCACGATGGCTGAATTCCTTTCACTGGTTAAGGGCATAAGTTAGAGAAAAGCAAAGATGTCAGAAGTCCTCCCAAGTTGCACCACCATAGAATTTTTGCGTGCCTTTGGGTCACTAGCACAGAAATACAGAAAATGGGAATAATAATTCCCATTGGTAAATGGTAACTCACTTGAAGACCAGGGAGTCCTCAGATATTGTAGCAGTGAGGTTCTCATAGGTATACCAACAGGCAAACCAATACATTCAAAACCGTAAAAAACGTTATCTTATATGGTCAATTGTAAATTCAGAAGGATAAAGCAATACAGTCGCTGTGCTCCCAATGGGCCTTGGTTTTGTTACTAAGTAGGGTAATCGTACATCTTTACTTGCTGAAGATACTTGCACTGTATAGTTCTGTCTTCATTAGGATAATGGCAGCAAAATCAGACCTGGCAGCTCTATTTTGCTTTAAATCTTCCTGCCCTAGTGTAACAACAATAGCTCTGAAAATTAAAAGGCGGCAAGGGAGGAATACAGACGTAAAGAGCAGGAGCAGACATTGTTATTGTCAGTGAGAATTACCCAGTCAATCGTTCTGACCACAGAGCAATTTAATTTTACTGCATCCATTTTCTCTGGTTAATTTTAATGATGTCAGACGTCTCATCCCATGGGGCTGGAAGGCTAAGGGACGTTGTCCAAGTCTTTAGACCCAGGTCCCGCCTGCGCCTTTCCGGTGACCCTGCAGGTGGAGGCAGCTGGGGTCCTGGCACCTCCCAAAGGTGCAGGGGACAACGTGACAGCGTTCTTCCTCTCTGTGTCTTAACAGCAAAGGCCTGAGCTACTGCTCAGCACCTCCCAGCTGCTGGCTTTTCCTGACAGCATTAATACAATGTTAGACACGGAGATGCTTCGGAGATGTTTAATGACATTGCAGGTCTGCGAGGTTTCCATCAAAGGTGTTTATTCAACCAGAGCTCACATCTGCAAGGCTTTAAAAGAAGAATTTATCTATATACAAAAGATACCATCAGCTTGAGTCATTGGCACGTAGGATGACTCCACTCGACGTGAAAAGGTTTGCGCCTTCTGCCTCCCCTCGCAGGAAGTCTGATCCGCTGCCCCCGACATGCTCGAGCTTTGGCTGTTTGGAAAGTCCTTTGGCTGTGACTGTGAGCAAGCACAACACTGAGACAGCTGCGTCTGGTTCCTGTGTGCTCCAGTGCTTTTCCTTAAAATCACACCTAGTACTTTTAACAACAAAAAAAGCAGTTTAAAAATAGAGCTTAAAATAACTTCTACAAAGAAGGTTGGGTTGGGTTTTTTTTCCTTTTTTTATTTTTTCTCCTTGGATATCTACCTCCATCTGCTGCTTCTAAGTCTAATGCTCAGGAATAAATTAACAAGTCAAGAATACATGTATTCTTCATAAACTGATATAGAAATTAATGTGCTGTGAATTTATTCATCTTAATAACCCCTTCTTTCACTCCAGTTTTGCAGTCTATTCCTTCAACATCTATATCTATTCCTGTATATATTAAATTTATCAAATTCAAGTTCCCTGGTAATATGCCTGAGAGCAAGGATCTACCAAGTGAATCTTGCACACCTCCTCGTCCTGGCAGGACCTTCTTTAACTACTTACAAATCGGGATCGAGATGTAATAATGAGAGGACGAATTTAGTGATAACATCTATTTCTACTTGATTTTCATGACAGCACATTCTATGGGTATTCCTATGTTCAGTGCATTATCACCAACTTAGCTGCTCTGCTCTGGAAACATGGTAGGAAACCACTATCGTTCCAGTAATAGAAGAAATATTTTGCTTTCATATCATTAGACTTCCTATGAGAATGAATGTTAAGGAAAAGGTCAAGGTATTATTTTGCTTTCATATCATTAGACTTCCTATGGGAATGAATGTTGAAGAAAAAAGGTCAAGGTAAATTTTGAGCTGATACTTCAGTCTGATAGCTCTTCTTTCTTGTAGTCCCAGATGTGGCTAAAAACATAGTTATTTTGTGATCTACTGGA
>NW_010206345.1:11384-18823 GCF_000695765.1 Mesitornis unicolor | reverse complement strand
TTATATATATATATTCTTATACTTCTGTATGAACTTGGAGGTAACCATTGAATGTGTGAGCTGTGCTGTACATATTAAAGGCAGGTTATTTTCTGGTATGGTGCTGTATAATAGAGCCAGTTGCCAGACTGACTCCAAGACTCTGCAGGATGATCTAGGATAAAGGAGACAGCTTTCAGTATCAAGTGTCTTGCAGCCAGGTGATGATGAGGATAGTTCTAACTGCTTGAAATGTGGATATGAGTAGAGAAATAGTCAGAAAAATTTACTGGCATTCCTTCTTATTCTCTAGAATTAGGTTTTCAGTCCAGTTAGGAGACACACCTTCCCCACTTTGGTAGTACCAACATCTCTGTCACATCTGTCCTAAGATACTCCATTACTATCTTCTACTTGTGTTTTCACACACAGTTGGAAATGAAGCCCTTCTTTCCAGTACACAACTCATGGTTGAAGTCAGAGTGGATGCAGATAGTGTAGAAATGGGTTCACGTTTTCTAATTTCAGGCACTGAGCTCAATTAAGTCTCCTCTCCAACCTCCTTAATGCCACAGTTGAAGGTAAAGTGTGTGAATGTCTTCCTTAACCCTCATCCTCCTGTCCCTGTAGTGTGTCATTCATCTGGTAGACAATATAAATCCATCTCAAATAAATCTCAATTATTTACATCAACTTTTACTGTTCTTTTTGGAGAGACTGTAAGAGGACCATATAATTGCAGCTGACATTGGGCACCTTAATTATCTGATTTGTAGCAAACCTGAGCTGGAGGGAGTGTATGTTTGTGTCTCCTTCTGTCTTACAATTCTTCTCTATATCTTCAGGTTTTGAAGAGATATGGAAAATAAATTTTCCTTTGAAATCACTAAACATTTTCATGGCAGAAAGAGACACTTCTCATCCATCTCCAGAAAACATTTTGTGTCCTTAATTTCTGATAAGGGGGCAGTCTTGTAATGAGCAAACAGAAATAGCATCATTAGAGATGTAAAAGAGAGCTACAGGACTGAGATGGTACCAGCACACATCTTTCTTACTGCTACAGGAGATTCCCTAACTCTCTGATGATCATGGAATCATAGAATCATTAAATGTATTGGGTTGGAAGCAACCTTTAAAGATCATCCGGTCCAATCCCTGCAGTGAGCAGGGACAATGTCACCAGATCAGATTGCTCAGAGCCCATCAAGCCTGACCTTGAATATCTCCAGGGATGAGGCCTCCACCACCTCTCTGGACAAACTGTTCCAGTGATCTACCACCCTCATATTGAAGAACTTTTTCTTAATATCCAACCTAAATCTACTCTTTTCTAGTTTAAAACCGTTACCCCTCATCATATTGCTACATGCCCTTGTGAAGATGAACTCTGAAGGCCAGTTGACGATATTTAAGAATGTGAGAACAACATGGAACTATTTGAGTGAGTCCAGAGGAGGGCCATGAAGGTGACCTAGGAGCTGAAGCACCTTCCCTATGAAGTCACGCTGGGAGAGTTTGTTTTTTTTAGCCTAGGGAAGAGAAAGCTCGGGGGAGACTTTATTGTGGCCTTCGAGTACCTGAAGGAGGCCTACAGAAAGCTGTGGAGGGACTGTTTACAGGGGCATGTAGTGATAGGATAAAGGGTAATGGCTTCAAACTGGAAGAAGATAGATTTAGATTAGACTATAGGAAGAAATTCTTTACTATGAGGGTGGTGAGACACTGGCACAGGTTGCCCAGGGAAGCTGTGGATGCCTCCTCCCTGGAGCTGTTCAAGGCCAGGTTGGACGGGGCTTTGAGCAGCCTGGGCTGGTGGGAGGTGTCCCTGCCCATGGCAAGGGTTGGAACTAAGTGATCTTTAAGGTCCCTTCCAACCCAAACCATTCTATGATTCTAAGATATTAGGTGGGGTTCGTGTTAGATTTCATGTTGATGCTTCTCTTCTGTCCCTTCTAATATGCAAATGAGGAGTGAGGCAGACACAGGGCTAGGAGTGGGTCATCTTTGGAGGGGTCTTAGGCATGCAGCTTCTGATGCAAAGATTTTACTGCTGTAAAGTACAGATAACTAGCAGAAGTTGTCACCATCAAGATAAAAACTTTTTTGCCTTTTTTTTTTCCTGTCAGCAGCTGCATATAGCATCTCCTTATTGGTAGAATAAATCTGATTAAAAAATGTGGTTGTAAGCAGCAACGATTTTATCCTGGTGAAAAGATTTTATCCAACACAAAAATTGTGTGCTTGGGCATAATTTTTCACATGTGATGAATAACAGCGTAGTATGACCCTCAGTCCTAAGAATTTAGTTTTAAAAGAACTACTGAGCATATCAGAGATACTCAACTTTTTCTCTTCCATCATTTTTTTCATAGGCAGAGTTTGGTGTATAGATACGTCTTGACAAAAATCTGCCACAGGCAAATTTCAACAAAAGAACAACTTCAAACACATCCAATTAACAATTTATGAAAGGAAATCCAACAGAAAATTACACAGAGATTCACAGGGTATAAAACTTGGCACTAAATCAAATTTAATGTGAAAATGCCTGTATAGGGAGTTATGGCCCCTTGCAGGGCATTGCCAAAAGGAACTTTGTCTATGGAGGCTCAATAAGTGCCCTCTATCATATGTTTTCTTGCTATAAATACTTTTTTTTTGTCACAAGTGTCAATGAGCACATCTCAGAAGGGAACAAAACCCACTGGTAAACTAAGCTATATGCAGTTTTTAATCAGAAATATTAAAAGTCATTACATTTCTTCACAGTTTTGAACCCAGGATTTGTTCACTTTATCACAGAAATCATAGAATCATTGACACTATTGGGTTGGAAGGGACCTTTCAAGGTCCTCTAGTCCAAGCCCCCTGCAGTAAGCAGGGACAATGAGGGGCTCTGTACCACCAACAAATACAAAATCACTTGTAATTTGTTGCCACAGCCAGCCACCATGCCTATCTCAATAACAGGTCATGGTGACTATATTTAAATTCACCACAGAGGCATTTTCTGTCTGAAAGGAAATTTCCGCCCCCCTGCATCCCATTGTTTCCTCATTTACTCACTCATTCGGCAGCCATGGTTGGATTTTCTCAAAAAACATTAAGGATGCAAACTCATGTAATTGCCTTCAGAAGCTCTGAAATTAACTTAAGCCACTACTTTGTTTAGAGAAAAACATCTGTGTCTAGACCATTATCTATTTAAACACATGAATAGCCGGATTTTTGCAAGACATGACTGAGCAGTATCACTTGCATTGCACTATATGCTTCATCTTGGGAGCCATGTTATTTATAGATACCAGGACCAATAAGTGGGGTTGACTAACAGAGCTGACACAGGCCAAGATCAAGCATATTTGTGATACAACTGTGGTATTACACAGACCAATATAATATGAAGAGTTAGTTGCTGTATTGCTAGCTCTCCTGTTAATCCTGTCCTCCCACATCAGAACACTACAGGAAACATTTGATAACTTGTAAATTTGTTATCTTTCACTGAAATGCACAGCTGCATAGGAAAGCATGGCTTTAAGTGTCCGTTCGTGTGCATTTAGGGCCATGGAACTGTCTTCTTGCTGTGACTGTAGTACAGGAATTTCATTAGATCAATGTTTTCCTGGGTGTTCAGAGGGCAGACACTTGGACTCTTCCAGCCTACTTGGCGTTGTGCAGTACAGCTGCCTCTGCATGTGATACTGGTGAAGATGAAGGACACCTCTGTCGCTGTAAAGGAAGCATTGGAATACCCCAAGGGTTTTCTTTCCTCGAGTCCATTAATATTTGCTTTTGGCAGTGAAACACTCTACCAGATAAGTTAGTGTCCAAGGCACAGAGTAATTAGTGAATAAAACACCCCCAGAGTATCTTAATCCTATTAAAATGTGTCTTTTAAAGTATAAATGAATTTTTAACCCAATTTTAAGTTGTTATTTGCTTCCTGTAACACATCCTTTCTCTGTAGATAACAGATCCCAGGGCAGTAGAAGGTGAAACAAAGACAGACATTAATAACAAAGATTTTTATCTTATGTTTATATTTTTGAAAGATATTTGACTCTTTACTGCCAATATATTTGTAAGCCTCTACTTCTTCCATCACCCCACTTCCTTCATCACATTGTATAATTTTCTTTGTCTGCAACTAGACAATGGCGATAATGAATTAATTTCATAAGGCAAAGTCTAGATATAGGCAACTGCAAAAATTCTTTAGTTTCTAAATGCAGAAATTATACACTTTCTAAAGAATTAAAGAAGAGTTAAGAGTTAAATAAGAGTTTCCAGATGCCTGATATTCTTCAAAATCTAGCCAGCTAGCGTGTCTAAATGTTATTACAAGATTTAAATATTACCCATTTTCTCTCTGCCTCCCTCACAGTTCCTCCAAGGCAGATCTCTAAACAAACAAGCAGGAAGTAAAACACATTACAAATGACTTAATTTTTTTTCTCTTTCTCCTGCCTCCCACATACATACTTACTTAGCCTTCTCATTCTTGCCGTGGTGATTTGGTATTGTTTCTACTGCAACTGCCACTGGAGTCCTCCCAGTCTTTCCAGTTCCCTAGTCCTTCTGTGCCCCTCCAGCAAGGTGCCCTATGGCCTTGCTTCCTATTCACTCTGTGGCAATTTAGAGCTTTTAATGTCTTTGAAAACTTTGCCACAACCAAACAGAAAGAGGCCTTTATTTCTCAGGCACAACCCATTGAAGAGCCCTGGTGTTTCTGCTTCAGATATGCCCAGATTCAGAGAACTGAGCATCCTCCTGATTTCTTGCGCTTGTTTTCTCCTGTATCTTTCAGAGACTTTGGGGACATTCAGGTCAAGAATGTGCTGCAGTGATTGTGATTTCTTCTTTCAGCTTCACAGTGTTGGAGGCAGTTGTATTGCTTTTTGATTGTAACTTTTGATTAGGAGTCCAAGCTCAGATCAAGGCCAGTTTAAAGGACCATGAGCATTTTTTGAAGTGAAATGCTCATCCATTTGTAGTCTGCAGTAGTCTGCATGCATTGGAGTCTTCAGCAGCACCTTCTAGTTTAGGACTTGAGCTCAGCTTCCTGATTCTCCAGACCAGCCTTGTGGAGGTTCCTTCTCTAAGTCCAGTCTAGACTGAACCTAATGTCTCTGTAGACACAGAAACTAAAGGCTGGGAAAAGGAGAAGACCTTGTTAAACCTTTGCCCCTGCATGAAGTGTGGTTGCAGCTGGATCGTGAACAGACTCTTTGAATCTAGATCTAAATACAACCACAGCTCCTAAAGGCAGCATGAACATCTAGCCACATAGGAAATGGTATCTGTTGTGTCACCAAAACCAGGTCAACTCAACAGAGTGAGCACTGTGAAACTGTGAGTTGCTCAAACTGATGACTTTGCAGTCACATTAATTACTGTGAGTGTTTTCCCTTATTTTAGCTGTATTTATTTTATCTCATAAATAGACAAGATAGCATCCCTTGTTTTGTTGAATGTTGCAAGGTGGATCATAAAGTCTTCAAGGCGAACACATAGATTTTATGTCTGCCTGAGAAAGTATCAAATTCCAGAAGAATTTGCAGGAAAATCAACAAGGTAAATAGGTGATTTTTTTCAGACACACATTAATGTATTGTTCTGTCAGAACTGTTGGAAAACAGAAGCTGGTTGCTGGGGTTAAAATGTAGCTCAGGAGATCTGGCTTAAGGTCATAACACTTCCTTCAAGACTTGCTGTTTCCTCTCATGTAACTTACTCTTCTCCTCTTCACAGAATCACAGAATCACAGAATCACAGAACGTTAGGGATTGGAAGGGACCTCAAAAGATCATCTAGTCCAATCCCCCTGCCGGAGCAGGAACGCCTAGATGAGGTTGCACAGGAAGGCGTCCAGGCGGGTTTTGAATGTCTCCAGAGAAGGAGACTCCACAACCTCTCTGGGCAGCCTGTTCCAGTGCTCTGTCACCCTCACTGAGAAGAAGTTTCTTCTCAAATTTAAGTGGAACCTCCTGTGTTCCAGCTTGTGCCCATTACCTCTTGTCCTATCATTGTTTGTCACCGAGAAGAGCCTGGCTCCATCCTCGTGACACTCACCCTTTAAATATTTCTAAACATGAATGAGGTCTCCCCTCAGTCTCCTCTTCTGCAAACTAAAGAGACCCAGCTCCCTCAGCCGCTCCTCATAAGGGAGATGCTCCACTCCCTTGATCATCTTTGTAGCCCTACGTTGGACTCTCTCCAGCAGTTCCCTGTCCTTCTTGAACTGAGGGGCCCAGAACTGGACACAATATTCCAGATGCGGTCTCACCAGGGCAGAGTAGAGGGGGAGGAGAACCTCTCTTGACCTACTCACCACCCCCCTCCTGATACACCATTTCACTACAGTTTATGCAGTCAATTGTATTGTTTTCCCATAAGAAGGCCATTAAAACTGAACAATATTTACACTTCCTTTGCTTTCTTTCCATTCTCCCATCTCAGCAGAGCCCTAGGACCCCCTTCTCTGACCTACCTGATGATGAGAAGATCTTTAACGGAGGAGATGGCACATGGCAGAACCAGAGCCAGGATCAAGCCTTGCTCTCGGAAATCACAGAAGAGGATCTGGAGGCCATCCGTCAGCGGGAAGAGGCCATTCAGCAGATAGAGGTCAGGAACCTTCTTCTGTCATGGGCTTGTGAGCTGGAACTGTAGACTCCTTGTGTTGTGTATTGCTCAACATGACGAAGGAAATGATGATTTACACAGCCGCCTGCACAGCATCGCTAAACATGGGAGAGATTATCAGGTTTTTCTAAAAATGGAAATTAGTGGCAGGAGGAGGAATTAGAAATCTATATGACCTGTAATGAAAATGACAAGAATTAATTAATATATTCAAGAACTAATGCTTGGGGTTTTTTTTCAGTGGGTCTTCCATAACAGAGTTTGTAGTGAGGTAGTTTAATTGAGGTTGGCTTTGCAGCAGAACGACTTTCATTGCGGATGTAAACTTGAAACTGGAATTTATCACAGACAGACAATATTCGGTGTTTCCGTTAGAGGGTAATTAGCAGACAAATGGAAATAACTTGTTAACTTTTTCAAATAATTCAATATTTTTTCTTTATCAAAGTATTCGGATGTTCCTAATGTAGTTGAAAGAAGAAAGACTATTTTTATTCCATTTTTTAGGACTGCTATAAATACAATATTAAAAAAAAGGAAGAAAAAGAGGTCTGAATAAGTTAAACATCCCACATTTTTCTTTTTATACTTCATTTTTATGCTTTTGGGAAACTCTTGTTACCCATATTTAAACAATAAATGAGTAAAAGTAGAACATTTTTAATCTTTCTCATTTGTATGCTCTTACAGGCCTAAACTCACGATGAACCAAAAAAAGAGGGCTTCAGAATAATCAGAACATTTAATTAAGGACTATACTTTGTCCTTTAATTGAATTGAGCTAATTTTATCAGAATAGATCTTGGTTG
>NW_010206345.1:2823-11353 GCF_000695765.1 Mesitornis unicolor | reverse complement strand
AGCAGGAATTGTGATTGAGTTAACAGTGCAAAAAGAGGACAAATGTTCCTGCTGTAGACTGGTGCTTTGAGGCTTTGACCTCTGTTTGCAAACAGCGATAGCTACATATGATTCAACACTAAGTAAGACATTTTGATAGTGGAGTGGGCCGAGGTTAATGTATGTCTAATTTCTGTTGTGGTTTGCTGAATAGAGATGATTGAGCATTGTGGACTTGCGTGCTTTACTAGGGATGAAATTGTTTAAGGATAATTCTCACACTGAGAATCCTTGGGTGTGAATTGTCCTTTCATACTTGAGAAATCTCTTAGCATCCAGCAGGAAAAACTCTAGGGAGCTTCGCTGCAGGAAAATGTGTGTTTTGGAATGTTCTTGCCCCTTGATGCTCAAGGATGGTAGCAAAGGTATTACTGAAGTGGTGGTGTGGACACAAAGAATCTTTTTGTGCTCCTTTTTTTTTGAAATATAGTCACTGTCTTTCTCTTTCCATCTTTATATTGCCCCCGTCCTCCTCAGAAAAAAAGCAACAACAAAAACCAACCAACCAAACAGAAACAAAACAATAACAAAACAACACATTTAGTGTTTGCCCATTAGGCAGTGGAGAATGAAAAAACCCAAGCCAGCTTCAGGCACCCCAACTTTGTAAAATCAAGAGCTGAAGTCACGTCTTCTTAGAGACATCCTTATTTTGCTGGTTAATCCCCATTTCTGTGCAACCATCTCATATCTCTGCATCAAGCCACGCTGGATCACGTGGCCACAATGAGGTACTTCAGGAGAATTAAGTGAATCCTTCTAAATAAATGCAACACTCGTGTACTGTGCAGGTCACCTATCTGTTGAATTGGTAGATCTTGTACACCTTTCTGCAGAATACAAATTTACCTCTTCATAACTTGTGCAGTTAATAACTTAACTTCAGCAGTTAATGCTGTTCAGCCTCTAGCTTCCTAAGAATGTGTGTGCTTTCTTTTACCTGTTTATTCCTCATCTCGTGCGTGCATTTTGCTTTGCTGTCTGAGATCCACGTTCATCCTGGAATGAGGAATGCATTGCACAGGTATTATTTCAAATGTAGCTTAAACATTTCTCCTCAGGAAGAAAACATTTAGGCCCTATAGTATTTTATTTAACATCTCTTTTGAAAGAAATATAATGAAAATGAAATGGATTTTTGGACTGCGTCGTACCTCTCGCCAGCTGTGTTTGAATAAGCAGATGGTGCTTTTAAATAATTTTCACTGGGTTTTGTTTTTCTGTTTGTTGACCCACATGAGCATATTTCTTGTGAAAGGACTCATCTTGCACATTAAAGCTTCCCTGATTTCATTATAAGTTGTGGGTATACAGAGAAAAGACTCACTGAGCTCCTAGTCATCTTTACAACTTTTTCTCCAAAATGTTTTCAAAACCTGTAGGTAATCAAGGGAATTAAAAGGAAACACAGTTCTTAACTGTCAAACACAGCAAATAAACTAAATTGATTGCCAAACTGATGTACAGCTTTTCTTGTCTTTTGCTGCATATCTCTGTTTCTTTACTTTTCTGCATATCTACGACCAGAAATATGTGGATCTTAAGCAGCACTGAAGCAGTCACAGAGCATTGCTAGAACATCATACTTTCTGGGCCACACTGATTAGCACACAGCTTCGGAGATCATTGTGCTGGTACCAGTAATGGGCCCTCTTTTTTTCTTTTAGGAGACATTGAATTTGCCCTTTTTGCAAGAACAGATATAAAACCTTTTTCATTACTAAAGAAATGAGGAAATAAATTCTCTTCCCATCTTGTGTCCTGAAAAACAGATATAAAATTGTGCCCATTATAGACGTCTTCTTAATGTTCCCTCCACTTGTGTGTTTTCCACATCTCCAGAATCTCTTCAGAGGTTCAGGTTAATGGGACATTGTTCTCTGTCATGAGCATCCCTTGAGGCACTTTTCAGCATTCGCAGTTTCCACCTAGAAAGATAACAGCCATGTCAAAAGTTCAGCTGGCTCTTCATTTTATTTAAATGTGCTTCTTTTGCTATTGCTTGCGGATTAAAAATAGAGAAGTCTGCAAGGGAGATGTCTCGCCAAAACCTTACATTTTGGATAAAGAACTTTATTGCTTGGAAATGTCAAAATCTGGTAGGACACAGCAGCCTTGACACAAGTGTTATTTCTTAAAATATTACTTTGAACTGTTATATAAAACCTATTTTAACTTGAACTGTATTGGCAGTGAATAATAGATGCCATAACAACTTTATATATAGCACTGTAAAATATGCCATCAGAAATACATGAGCTGGACTGTAATGTGCATTGTCAGTGCTCAGTGCTGGCACAAGCTCTGTCATAGCAAATATATATAATTTAGCATCCCATGCCTTTTGTTGGCACCTGTGGTCATGTGAAAAACTAAAGGAAATAAAACTTCGAGCAGTAAATGGATAACCACTGAATGGGGAACTTCAGATTTTCATCTAGTGACTGGAAGGACCTTTAAAAAAAGATGTTAAATGCCATATTTATTCAGAAACCCTCCAGTGTACCTCTCCATGCAGACAACTTTTCCAGAGGTAATGAGAAAAGATGAGATGAATCCCTTCCAGACCCCACCACCATGTCCTTGGAGTCACCACCAGGTGATCCCAGCTCCTCCACATCCCTCTTTCCTTTCGTATAGCAGTCTCCTGTCCCGCTCCTGTGCTTGCCAGGCTGCTAGCACAGCAGTGCACATTCTTCTACCATGAAGAGTGGGCAATAGCTGTTTTTCTCTCTGTCCTCACAGGAGGAGCAGCAGTAATAAGAGCTCAGTCCATGCAGGTAGGCAGCTGCCCATTTTGTCAGCTACCAAACCTGACATTACCAGGACTAAGCACATCACTTCTCAGCCCTGAAAACCAGCAGATGACAGTCAGTTTATACAGATAACTGCAGTCAGCAAATTACTTAGCAGTCAAGAATTCAGTCATTCAGACCAAATGAATACAAGGTAAGTCTAGCTGAAAAACATTTTAATGATTAACTGCTACTGACTGGACAGACATTGCAAACTGGAGACCATCAGTTGCAGATGCCTGTGAAACCATGGAGAGTCGCCCCGTGGAAGGGTGGTGGGAAAGCATTTGGAGAAATAAGTTTAAGTGTTAACTCTGCCATCAACTCTTTATGTGCCCTGAACACTGATCATACTGATCTTAAGTAACTTGCCTATAAATTGAGACTTCAAAGTGTCCTGTATCTCAGAGGGAGTTGGGATAATAAGCTATTTAGCATTTTCCTTCCTCATATTGGTCAGAAGACGCAGTAAATAGCAAGAAGGATCCCCCCTGCTCACTGGGGTATTTCCACTGTTTCCATATCTTCTTTTTGTATTTAATGCAGAACTCAGGAATTGGCTGATGTGAGAAGGTGAGCGGTTTGGTCCTCAGAACATAATACCTAATGCTCTCTGATGATGGTTTGCAAACTTTTGGCAAGTAAGGATGTGACGATAATGCCTCTGTCCAGTTTCTAATCATCAGCTGAGGATAAAGGATAACCTGAAGAAAGCAAAATACATCATACCGTAGAATCATATCATAGAATGGTTTAGGTTGGAAGGTACCTCAAAGATCATCCAGTCCAACCCCTGCCATGGGCAGGGACACCTCCCACCAGCTCAGGCTGCTCAAAGCCCCGTCCAACCTGGCCTTGAACAATTCCAGGGAAGGGGCATCCAGAATTTCCCTGGGCAACCTGTGCCAGTGTCTCACGACCCTCACAGCAAAGAATTTCTTCCTAATATCCAGTCTAAATCTCCCCTCTTCCAGTTTTAAACCATCTCCCCCTGTTCTATCACTACCTGCCCTTGTAGAAAGTCACTCCCCAGCTTTCCCATAAGACCCGTTCAGGAACTGGAAAGCCACAGTAAGGTCCCCCCAGAGCCTTCTGTTCTCCAGGCTGAACAGCCCCAACTCTCTCAGTTGATCCTCATAGGGGAGGTGCTCCAGCCCTCTGATCATCTTCATGGCCCTCCTCTGGACCCGCTCGAACAGCTCCATGTCCTTCTTATGTTGAGGACCCCAGAACTGGATGCAGTGCTTCAAATGGAGTCTCATGAGAGCAGAGCAGAGGGGCAGAATCCCCTCCCTGGCGCTGCTGCCCACACTTCTTGTGATGCAGACCAGGTTGTGGTTGGCCTTCTGGGCTGCAAGCGCACATTCCTGGCTTATGTTGAGTTTTCATCAACTGACACCCCCAAGTCCTTCTCCTCAGGACTGCTCTTGAGCCATTCTCCGCCCAGCCTGTATTTGTGCTTGGGATTGCCCCTACCCAGGTGCAGGACCTTGCACTTGGCCTTGTTGAACCTCATGAGGCTCGCATGGGCCCACCTCTCCAGCCTGTCCAGGTCCCTCTGGATGGATCCCTTCCTTCCAGCGTGTGTACTGCACCACCCAGCTTGGTGTCATCCGCAAACCTGCTGAGGGTGCACTCGATCCCACTGTCCATGTCTCTCACAAAGATGTTAAACGTTGCTGGTCCCAGTACCAATCCCTGGGGGACACGATTTGTCACTGGTCTCCATTTGGACATTTAGCCATTGACTGCAACACTCTGAGTGTGACCATCCAGCCAATTCCTTATCCAGCAAATGGTCCATCCATCAAATCCACATTTCTCCACTTTCGTGATCAGGATCATGCAGGACAGTTTTGAACGCTTTGCACAAGTCCAGGTAGATGACATCAGTTGCTCTTCCCTTATCCACCAAAGCTGTAACTCCATCATAAAAGTTCACCAGAGGTCATCGGAGCTTCAGTTTAATTGTTGCTTCTCTTGGCAAAGACAAGGAAAATTGGAGAGGTTTTGGCAACAGGTGTGAGGGAAATTCTTTTATTTTTAGGAAAGGTTGTTCCCTTTGAGTCAGTGTTGGAAAATGTTGATGCTCATTCCCAGGCCCCATCCTTGGAGATATTCAAGGTCAGGCTTGATGGAGCTCTGAGCAACCTGATCTGGTAACATTGTCCCTGCTTACAGCATGGGTGTCGGACTAGATGAGCTTTAAAAGTCCCTTCCAACACAATACATTCTATGATTCTATGATTCCCTATCTGTTTTTGAAGAGAAGTAATAGATGCCAGCCCCCACGCCTGACAGTCAAGCATTTGTAAACAGGCAGAAATTGAAAGACAATAAAAATAAAACAAAAAAATGCCCACAGAGTCTGTCAGAGTGTGTTTGTTAGTTCAAACATGTTCCTTGTTCTCTCATTACTACGTATCCTTTCTTGCTGAGGGGTATTTTCAGTAAAATCTCTCACTGATGCTAGCAGTTTAGAAGGTTTAATGCAAGCTATTTTATATCTTTCATCAGCTTCAATAGTCCAGGGGTTTGACTTATGAGGGCTCTGTCTGCCTCTTCACAGAGACTTTTCAACTCGGAGTAATGTATAAATAACACGATATCATGACAAGCAGTGTAAGAGAAAGATCTGGTGCCTCATGAGTGTCAAACAGCGCTCAAATGCGCTCTTTTCACGGCAGTGTGGTGGAGCCTAATTATCGCGAGCGGCAGAGCTGCCTGCAAGGTTGACATGGCCATCCCTGGGACTCGGTATTGGGTTGTTTCCTAAAGAATCCACTCGAATATTTTGGCCAGTCTAATTTAAAATGACCCGAGCTGTAGGACTGCCACCATTTATTTCAGGAGATTATTTCACGGTCCAGCAGACCTCAGTGTTGATGAAATGCTTCCCTCTGTTCTTGCTAAAGATCCCTTTCTCACTCTCAGCTCTTTACATCTGGTGAAACTCTACTGGACTCTGCAAATAATTCTTTTTCCCCTTTGGCTTTTAAACTCCTCAAATCCTAACAGTTATCCTCCTTTTCACAAGTCAGTCTCCCTTGCTTTTCAATTACTTCAGTACTCTATTCCCAGTTATTTCCCATTTGTTAGCTCCTTTCTCCTACAGCAGCAGAATGTACATAGGATCTTGGTGTTGTACTGAAGCTGAACAGGAGACATGTGTAAGAAAGCCTCATGGATCCAAGTCAGACGTTACAAGTGCCGATGGAAAAAATTCTAGATAATTTCTACGCTAGTAAATTAAACAATACGAAGGATACTAAAACTGACTCATTACACTCCTTACTTGTTAGACCATATCCTGGCACTCATTTGACCCAGATTAGCCAGTGTTTTCCTGAATATTGACATAGTTTGAGAATTAACATGTTCTCCATAAGCAATTTTGATGCTACTACCCTGTTCAGAGAGTAAGGGAACTTAATGGTAAGGATGCAAAGAAGTGCATACCTGCAGTTTCAGTGCCTGAGAAATAGCATCTTCTATGTCTTTGTGCAGCTGCAGCCCTATTGATCTGGTGATGTGTCCACGAAAAAATCCTTTAGTGTTTGCTGACATTTAGGGAAGAAGAAGAGTAAGGTGGATTAAGGGTAAATTCTGTGGGTAACTGTGCAAGCCTGAGGGCAAAATAAGGGATATGTGAAAACAGCAGCTGGGCTCTTTGAAAATGTGGAAAAGCCTTAGCAAGTATTGAGAACAAAAAGCAGCCTATCCCAGCAGACTCCTGCAGCAACTGTTTTCATTGCATATTGATTTGCCCACTCTTCCTCTTGTGGCCTCCACAACTTGTGTATTGTTCCAAATTGAAACTACTTGCCTTCACATCAAGATTCTTCATAAAAAATCCCCACATGTTGCCTTCAAACTACCAGTGTCATGCCAGTCAACAGCTGGTCTAGTGGGAGGTGTCCCTGACCATGGCAGGGGTTGGACTGGATGATCTTTAAGGTCCCTTCCAACCCAAACCATTCTATGATTCTGTGATTAATTGGAGATCCAGAGCCTATGCTCTGAATGAGACAGTGCTCTTTCAGTGTTTTCAGTGTCATTTTGACTTACTCCCTGTTTCACTCTAGATGTAGCTTGCTCATTGAACAAGTGCTAGTTCCAGCCTGCTAACTTCCAGGCTTCTTTGTGGAGCAAGTCATCTTAAGGTGTCTATTCAAATGCTTTGGTTCGTATGAGAAATTCACTTTTGATGGGAGTTGTCCTCACATCCTGTGTTTTAGTTCATTTCTCACAGCACCATAAGAGATCACAAAATAAGTTCACATGGGATGAAAATCCCTTAAAAGATATCCTGGAAGCGTCCACCTCATAGACTCTGACCAAGGAAAGGCATTCAGAACATAAGAGGCTGGAGCTAGTCTGAAGTAAAACGTCATGGACACTTTGCATATTGGGTCCCCAGCACCAGCTGTTTATCTCTGGATGTATTTAAAGAGCGGGTAGACGAGGTACTTAAGGATATGGTTTAGGGGGTAGACAGGAACGGTTGGACGTGATGATCTCAGAGGTCTTTTCCAACCGAACGATTCTGTGATTCTGTGATTCTGTGATCTGCACCTGCTTCTCCACAATACTTGCCAGTGCAGATACAGCCTTAGTTCTTTCAGAGCAAACCACTGAGAAACAATCTTATTCTTGGTCCTGTCCAGCAAGCCAGCATGATTACATATTACCTTATGTTTGGCTTTTTCCATTCAGAACAGTTCCCAATGCTGCTTGAAAGTCCCATGTACGTTTTTAGCATGTCCTAGAACCCAAAGCATCATTATGCCAGAGAACCTTCACTGCCATGCTAGAAGAAGGTTGCTCCAACGAGCTGTGACACAGGTCTAATGTGATACCTTGCACACAGAAAAAGAAAACAACATAAAATAAGATTACGTTTCATGATTCATGGGTCCCAGAGGAGATCCAAGTGAAGTACTCTGCAGTGTGAGCATAGCTAGTCAGTTCTGCTAGACTTGCAAAGCATGATGTTCAACCAGCCCATAAGAAATGGCTGAGGAGTCAGGATCCTTTCCCTGGTGGAGTCCACAGAGTAGAAGCAACTCAGTAAAAACCTGAAGATTTATATGGGTGGTAGTTGCATCATAGAAAGGCAAACATACAAAAATCATGTGCACCCACAGAGAGTTCTTGCTGTGTTTCCTTCTCTTTCCATTTTCACTGTTTATTAAATGCTACTGTTTTAAGTATATTGGTATACATCCATCTGGCCTCTAAGCCTAATATATCCAGACACAGGGGCAAGAGATGAAATACCACCAGGTAATGCATTGTGAAAATTCTCTCATCATCTGCATTCTGCTAACACATTATTTCTGTTAGGACTACTTGTAAAAGTCCAAAGTTTTTATTATCGACTGGCTAAAACTATTTCTTCCTCTTCTCATGGAAATGATTCGACTGCGTATATTTATGCAGTCAGTGTTTCACTTGGGATATGCGTTTCACCTAGGATTTCATTTTGCAAGACAAAGAGGATTCAGGAATATATAACATTTATTTTTAGCCTTAGACATTTCTTATGTCTCAGGTGTAACCTTATGGCGATACTGTGTGTAGTGAAGTGCTTTTAACTAAATTGAAGAGGTTTCCACTGTGTGCTAGAAGTAATTTTCCCAGTGCCTTATCCAAAGACTGCTAGTATCAGAGAGCCTTGCCCTAAACCCTTTTCT
>NW_010206345.1:0-2792 GCF_000695765.1 Mesitornis unicolor | reverse complement strand
TCTTTCCTTTCAGTGAGTTTGGATGAAGAAGCTTGTAATGAAAGACTTGATTCAGCAAATCACTTAGGTATGTCTTAAGAGCTTTGCTGAATAGGGATGGACTTTAGCACCTACTAAAAGTGAAGTATTTGCTCTGCAGAAGGAGAAAATTGTGCTGACACACACATTATTTGCTAATAATCTGAATTTTACGCAGACACATCTGCATATATATATATATCCACAGGAATTGAGCTGAGTTAAATACTCATATATTGACTGTCAATGTACATTGATAATGTAGAGGGCTGGAGAGAGATCTGTAGTGCTTGTGATGAAATAGCATTTAGCTTCTGCAAATCCTCTCGCTTAAGTGTTCATATTTCCTTTGTTGAAAGGATATGTTACTTTCTTCCACCATTTACTGCACTTTTACCTATTTTTTATTTCGAGGTGATGACTGTCTCAGTAAAGGTAATATCTTGCTCCTGTTTCTGTTAGCACAGGCAGTATGAACATCATCTGCCTCATCGATACAGCTATTTTTGTGGATGTGATTTGCTATCCCCAAGGCAGAATTACCACTCTCACCTATTACTTAGGTTTAGAGCAGTTCACTCTCTAGTCCTCTGATGCTAATTAATAACAATGTAGATCAATAGACCATCAACCAGCCAAGATCGCCTAGCAGTGCTCTCAAGAGCTGTTACTGCAGATTTGACTTCTTGCCTTCCTGGACTGAGTGTCGTGCTTTCTTTTTTTATTTCTTTTTTTGGTAGGGAAATAAAAATTTTCCTCAATCCAGATGGACAGAATAACAACAGGTTAGTCTCATGTCATGACATTGATGGGCTGCAGCCAGTTGTATGAGGTTTAACAAGGCCAAGTGCTGGGTCCTGCACTTGAATCACAATGACCCCATGCAATGCTACAGGCTTGGGATGAATGGCTGGAGAGCTGCTTGGCAGAGAGGGATCTGGCGGTACTGGTTGACAACCAACTGAACGTGAGCCAGCAGTGTACCCAGGTGGTCAAGAAGGCCAACAGCATCCTGGCTTGTATGGCAAATAGTGTGGCCAGCAGGACTGGGGAAGTGATTGTGCCCCTGTGCTCAGCACTGGTGAGGCTGCACCTTGAATCTTGTGTTCAGTTTTGGGCCTCTCACTACAAGAAGGACATTGAGGGACTGGAGCGTGTCCAGAGAAGGGCAATGAAGCTGGTGAAGGGTCTGGAGCACAAGAATGATGAGGAGTGGCTGAGGGAGCTGGGGTTGTTTAGTTTTGAGAAGACGATGCTGAGGGGAGACCTCATTGCTCTCTACAACTATCTGAAAGGAGGGTGTAGAGAGGTGGGTGTTGGTCTCTTCCATGTAACCAGTGACAGGACAAGGGGAAATGGCCTCAAGTTGCACCAGGAGAGGGTTAGATTGGATATTAGGAAAAATTTCTTTACTGAAAGAGTGGTCAAGCACTGGAAGGGGCTGCCCAGGGAGGTGGTGGAGTCTCCATCCCTGGAGGTATTCAAGAAGCACATGGATGTGGCACTTCAGGACATGGTTCTATGGACATGGTGGGGTTGGGTTGATTGTTGGACTTAATGATCTTAAAGGTCTCTTCCAGCCTTAATGATTCTGTGTATGGTTTAGTACTGGACAGGTTATGGTTAGACTCAATGATCTTAAAGGTCTTTTCCAGCCAAACAATTCTATGATTTCATGATTCTATGAATAAACAAAAGCTCATGTGACAAAACCCTGGAACTTCCCATCGATATCCCACTGGTTGGAGAGGGAGTCAACCCTCCTTGAACAGCTCGGGAGAGAGGAAGGTGAACCAAGTGTATTGAAAACACCCTATAGAGATGACAAGGGAAGAGATCACTGAGAAGGTCATTGAAATCCACATTTCACAGCTAGACTCATTTGTGTCCTTCCTATCTACCAAAAGGTGCCTGGCTCTTTTTAAATTAGCCTTGACAGTAATATTCTTCCATATCCTTGCAGAAATTAGACTGGAAACCATGGACAATGTTAACAGTATTAGCAATGGATATCAAATTTTAGAGGCTGATGCCAAAGACAGTATTAGTTTATGCCCTCTGCACTATGCAGGCTCATCTTCCTCAGGTATTATTTAATACTTCTAATTACTCCTTTATACAAAAGGATGTTATGGAACTGTTTTCCCACCACGCTGTTCATCATCCATCTACCCAATGTGTCTCCTCTGGTTTGTCATTTCCTTCCCTGTATTGAGGACTTCTGTTCCCTTTTGTATTGAGGCTACCAGACAGCACTTGAGACAGAAAGACTGTAAAGATTGACCTAGGTGCTCTGGAGAAATGAAGATTTTAATGTAAGTATTTTGATGGGGCTTTTTTAATTCAAATTTTTAGCTAGACCACTGAACAACCTGTTCTGACCTCATTGTTGGTCCTGGTGTTAATGAGAGGCTTGACTAGGGTTCTTTTGTGGCATTTTAAATCCTGAATTATCCTGTGATCCCACTATATCTCTCCACCTCCTCTGACTGCACCATTGTGAGATACTAAAAGTCCATGTATTAATCTTACTTCAATCTAAAGCCAGCTCTATTTCCCTGTCTGTGTGAGGTCCCAAGTCATTCTCATTCTCCCTCCTCTTCCATTTATTGCCATCACAGACAGGGGTTCATTATTTTCTTCCACTTTCACACCACATTTGTCATTTATCTGGGGGAATAGTTAGGATATTAGGATGTCTGCATCCTTTTCTCCATCAGGTGGATGGGTAGAAGTCAGAAAATTGTGCTGCCATCCAGCGAGATCTGGACAGG
>NW_010206344.1:2872-10616 GCF_000695765.1 Mesitornis unicolor | reverse complement strand
GAGCACCCTGATCTGGTTCAAGATGTCCCTGCTGTCTGCAGGGTTGGACTGGAGGAGCTGTAAAGGTCCCTCCAACCCAGCACATTCTGTGATCCTGTGACTCTCTGGTTGTATTTACATTTTTTCTAGACTGTTTAATTAGAGTTTGGTACGGGGTTTTTTTTGCATCGTGCCAAAGCTGTTTCATTAAAGCAAAAAGCCCATCTTTGAACTGCTGACGCGTACTTAATGGTTGAGGGTTTTCTGGTGGGACTGGTGCCATGTGTTCCTCAGGTGAGGAACCAGGGGATCAGGGTGGTTTGCAGCGCTTGGTGAAAGCAAAGCGCAATACTGGATCAATGGTTGAGGGTTTTCTGGTGGGACTGGTGCGGTGCGTTCCTCAGGTGAGGAACCAGGGGATCAGGAAAAAACGGGATAATTTCATGGATTTCTATTTAAATGCGTGCTGCAGACCCTGCTGTTCGGAGGTGACGCTAATCTAACAGGGCAGGGAGAGGACGTGAATAATTTAGTGGAGCTGAGCGAGCTCTGCACCTCCCAGGGAAGGGCCTTTTCTGCCAAGGGAGCTGGTTTGAACGGAAGGAAATTACCAGCGTAGGGAAACGGGCGTGCGTTAAAATCCCAATTCTGCTGGACAAATTAATCCTAAAAAAACCCCATAATTTATGTTTGAATTTTCACATGCATCTGTGGACAAATACATTAGGTGTTAAATATGGAGCAGTGGCCGAGAGCCCTCTATATAGTAAATAATGTTCAGCTGTAGAGCGTAAACTTGTAGAGTAAAAATACTTGGAGTGTTTTTACGCCGGTGTAAATGGTTGCATGCCCTGTGGCTGTGTCGGGCTCCGTTGTTTGGTGCTCAGAGCTGGAGAACCGAGCACTGTTTTTGCCTTCCTCGCCAGCTGCTGCTCTGTAGCCTTGTGAACTGTCCTGGTTCATTTTCCTCTCCCCTCTAGCAGGAATTGTAATATCTGTGTATGTTCCTTACAGAACTGTTTAATGCTTTTGGTAAAATTTATTAAGTTGTCCTTGGCATTTTTTTCCTTGAGAAGCAGAATTTTAGGGGAGGAACCCTGTGCAGGGAATTTAAGCCGAGTCCTCATTTATATTAGTGAAAATATGTAAACAGTTCTTTTTCCCCAAATTTAAACCTCCTCTCTTTTATTTTTTTTTTGGCTGCCATTCTAGTGTTTATAAAAGCAAGTTATGTAAATGACGATTTGTATAATTAAACTGCTCCCTAGTCCTGTCCCCATGGCTGCTCCTGCTGTGGAGCTCTCTGCTACTGGGGGCATTAGCGCAGCTCCACAGCGTTATTAGAGGTAACGGGACCTCTAGAAGAAAATTGAGAGGACCCGAATTTAAACAAACAGTTCTCATTAGGGAGAGTATCCCACGAGAAAGGAAAGCTCCGGAATAAAACACTGATGTTACAGAGTCCTCGCCAACCCTGCTCAAGTGGGGTCACCCGGAGCTGGTTATCCAGGGCCATTTTATCTCCGTGGATGGAGACTCCGCACCCTCTCTGGCAACTTGTGCTGGCGCCTGACCACCATAAATAGGAGTGAAAACGCCGTTTCTGATGTTTAAATCAGTTTCCTGTGTCCTGGAGCCCCGAGTGTTTTCATGGGAGGTGTCTGCAGCTCTGCCTGCTCTGCTCTGGGTCTGCTGATGGCCTCCTGCGCCGTGGCACCCCGAGCGATGACAGCCCCCGTCGGGATGGCAGCAGGCCCCAAGGGCAGTCTGCTCCATGGAGATTGCTTTCGAGGGAGCAGAAAGCGTTTTGTGAGGGAGAGGAGCCCCCTCTGTGAGTGTGTGTGAGGGCAAGACATCCCTGGAGAAGGGAGGTAAAGATGCCTTGATAGCGCCCAGGTTAGCAGGCCATCACCCCAGACTATGGGACACCCTTTGATATGGAAAAGCGACTTTTTGTTGTGAAAGGAAGGACAAGCTGTACCTATTGAGATGATGGAGGGAGATAAAGAGCAGGGCTGGAGGCCCAGCACAGCAGGGGAAGAGACAAAAGCCGCCTGATGACTCAGAGAGGTGGAGTGGGGAGTGGAGATGAGGGTGTGGGCCCCTGAGGGGCCTGGAAATCAACACCCCATCTTGGTGTGGTCTGGGTCTAGGGACGGCCTGGGGCAGGGGATGAGCAGCAGGGGTCTCTGTGGAAACTGCTGTGGCCGAAATCAGAAGTCAACATCCTGGTCCTGGTGTGGTCTGGGCCTAAGGACGGCCTGGGGCAGGGGATGGGTCCTGGTCCTGGTCCTGGTGTGGTCTGGGCCTAGGGATGGCCTGGGGCAGGGGATGGGTCGTGGTCCTGGTGTGGTCTGGGCCTAGGGACGGCCTGGGGCAGGGGATGGGTCCTGGTCCTGGTCCTGGTGTGGTCTGGGCCTAGGGATGGCCTGGGGCAGGGGATGGGTCGTGGTCCTGGTGTGGTCTGGGCCTAGGGACGGCCTGGGGCAGGGGATGGGTCCTGGTCCTGGTCCTGGTGTGGTCTGGGCCTAGGGACGGCCTGGGGCAGGGGATGGGTCCTGGTCCTGGTGTGGTCTGGGCCTGGGGATGGCCTGGGGCAGGGGATGGGTCCTGGTCCTGGTCCTGGTGTGGTCTGGGCCTAGGGACGGCCTGGGGCAGGGGATGAGCAGCAGGGGTCACTGTGGAAACTGCTGTGGCAGAAATCAGCGCTTGGGCCGCTGTGGGACAAAGATGTTTAAACAAAACCTATTTCATGGCTTTCACTCACTGAAGGTGCCACGGATTGTGTCAGAGTGGCCGACATGGAGTGTCGTGGGTGTGCGTCATTGCGCAGGGGAGGGTTGGATTGGTATTAGGAAAAATCTCTTCACTGAAAGGGTTCTCAGGCACTGGCAGGGGCTGCCCAGGGCAGTGGTGGAGTCACCATCTCTGGAGGGGGTCACAAACGGTGTGGACGTGGCATCTGGGGATGTGGTTTAGTGGCCATGGAGGGGTTGGGTTCACAGTTGGACTTGATGATCTTGGAGGGCTTTCCCAACCTCGCATGCTGGCTGTACAGCCCTTATTTACATTATTGAGTGATCAGGAGGAGCCCAAGAAATGACCTGGCTTTTGGGTAGGTCCTTTTTGATTTCCTTTAGGAGACAACGGTTAGTTTTTGCTCAATCTTCCCTGACTCTTGGGCAAGGTTGCTGGCCCTGGTCTTTGTTTCTTCATTTTGGGTATTTTTACAGCTGCCGCCTGCCTTCCCCTGGAGACAGGAGAACGGCCCAGGCTGTCTGGTGAGCCCTCAAGGCCGTTCTGTTATCAGTGTGGATCTGATAATTACATCACTCCTGCCCTTATTCAGGCTTTTTCTCGCCTTGATGCAAGCAACACATTCCTGGCTAATTACAGGCTTGATTGCTGGTGATTGTGTACCTGGTTATCAACACCTGCCCTTCTTGCAACCATGGCTTTACTGCCCATTGCTCTGCAGTTGGGCCTGGATCTCTGCATGTGTGTTACAAACACCCACGGGCTATCTGGTCGAAAATCTGGGCAAGATCCCTTCAGTGGGCTGGTTTTTATTGCCTGAATTTGGACAGACCCCTTGGACAGTCATAGTTGAGCGTGGTGTGGTGGTGAGAGTGTTAAAATTAATAAAAACAGTCTTGTTTTAGAACAATGTGACCTCTCCTTCCTACAGTCTGAACTTTGACAGAGCGTTGCTGCGTTCACCGCTACAATAATAAGCACAGGCTCCGAACACGTAATATTTTGGGAGATATCTTGTAGCCTGACTTTGTTTCTCCTTCTGAAGTCCAGTCTGACAGCAGCATAAGTGCCATGACCGTCCCGTGTGGCCAAGAAGGCCAATGCCATCCTGGGGTGTATCAGGAGGGGGGTGGTTGTAGGGCAGAGAGGTTCTCCTCCCCCTCTACTCTGCCCTGGTGAGACCGCATCTGCAATATTGGGTCCAGTTCTGGGCACCTCAGTTCAAGAAGGACAGGAACTGCTGGAGAGAGTCCAGCGTAGGGCTACAAAGATGATGGAGGGAGTGGAGCATCTCCCTTCTGAGGAGCGGCTGAGGGAGCTGGGGCTCTTTAGTTTGCAGAAGAGGAGACTGAGGGGAGACCTCATTCATGGTTATAAATATTTAAAGGGTGAGTGTCACGAGGATGGAGCCAGGCTCTTCTCGGGGACAAACAATGATAGGACAAGGGGTAACGGACACAAACTGGAACACAGGAGGTTCCACTTCAATTGGAGAAGAAACTTCTTCTCAGTGAGGGTGACAGAGCATGGCCCAGGCTGCCCAGAGAGGTTGTGGAGTCTCCTTCTCTGCAGACATTCAAAACCCGCCTGGACGCCTTCCTGTGTAACCTCATCTGGGTGTTCCTGCTCCGGCAGGGGGATTGGACTGGATGAGCTTTGGAGGTCCCTTCCAATCCCTGACGGTCTGGGATTTTGTGATTCTGTGATTCTGTGTTCTTGCTCGCTGTCGTTGGGCTCAGTGACACAAATCATTGCAGAGAAGACCCAGCCCGAAGGTCTGAGCTCATTTTGCTGTAAAAGAGAAGCTGTCTCGGCTTCTCGCTGGTCTGGGTCTCCAGTCGGGGCTGCTGGGCTCTCCTGGCCGTATGGACGGCCACGGCAGAGCAGGGTGAACTTGCCGAGGTTTGGGGGACGCGGGACACCAGCCCGGCCTCCATCGCTGTCCATCAGGAGGAGCAGCTCGCTCCGGCCCTCGCTTTCTTCTTCAGCTGATGGATGCAGAAAACCCAAACTGTAGACGGGGTTCACTGAGTGCCCCAAGCGCAGCATTTGCCAGGCCGGACAGAGAGGAAAGGGCCTTGTTTAGACTCCAGTTTTGTGGTGACATCTGGCAGGGGGACGCAGCCCCGTGTCACAGAATCGCTTGGTTGGAAAAGCCCTCTGAGATCATCATGTCCAGCCGTTCCTGTCTACCCCCTAAACCATATCCCTAAGTACCTCGTCTACCCGCTCTTTAAACACATCCAGGGATGGTGACTCCACCACCTCCCTGGGCAGCCTGTGCCAGCTTCTGACGACCCTCTCAGTAAAGAACTTCCTCCTTATCTCTGACCTGAACCTCCCTTGGCACAGCTTGGTGCCGTTTCCCCTTGTTCTATCCCCCATCACCTGGGAGCAGAGCCCAGCACCCACCTCTCTCCAAGCTCCCTTGAGGCAGTTGTAGGTGGTGCTGAGGTCTCCCCTCAGCCTTCTCTTCTCCAGCAGCCGGGGCACAGGCGCTTGTCGGCTCAGGGAGGAATCGCTGCTTTTAGGGGTTGTTCTTTCTGTCAAACATTTTCTGTGTGGTGTTTTCATAGGGAGACTCGAAAGAATCTGGTTTACTCAGTTCTGGATCATGGTTTTTTTTCTTTCTAAAGTGAAGCCAGCAAAGGATGAGTGTGCAGCCATGGGTGTGGGAGGTGACTGGGACTGGAGAGGGAGAAAATGTCTGTTAATGTGAAGTAATTTGGCAGAGATGGTTGAATCTTTGCATTGGGAAGAAAGCAGCTCGTGGCCTCCCAGGGAGCCCCGCTGCAGAGAGGCCCGGGGAGCCTGGGTTTTCTGAAGCTACGCTGTTTTACGCTTTTTCCTGTTCTTTCACAGCTGCGTAAGGTGGAAGAAGGAGATTGTGTGAATGATCTTAATAATAACAATAATAATTCTAGATAAATCTATAAATTTACACCGAATTATCATAGCAATAGCATCACAGCCTGGTTTGGGTGGGAAGGGACCTCAAACCCCCCCAGTCCAACCCCCATGGGCAGGGACACCTCCACCAGCCCAGGCTGCTCCAGGCCCCGTCCAACCTGGCCTTGAGATTTTGGGGTAGGAACAAAACCCGCTCTGTCCTGCTCCGTGCGTGATCCGGGTGTGCACTGAAGCGGGACCAGCAGCTCAGGGCTTCTCTGCTCTGTCATTGTCCATGTAACCAGTGACAGGACGAGAGGAAACAGCCTCAAGTTGCGCCAGGGCAGGGTTAGATCGGATATCGGGAAAAATTCTTCCCTGAAAGGGGTTCACAGACCGTGTGGATGTGGCACCAGGGGACACGGTGGGGTTGTGTTGCTGTTGGACTTGATCCTGTGATTGTTGCTGGCAGAGGGCGGATGGATTTGGATGTTCAGTAGTGGCCGTTTTTCGGATGCATTGCATAAGGGGCGGTTGCTTTCTTGCGGTGCAGATAAATCCTCCTGAGATGGTTCGTCAGGCGCCCTCCTCGCCCTGCTGCCCCCGCTGCTCTGGTTTTTAAGAAGTTGTGTGGATTTAATGTTCAGAAGTCTGTCGTATTGATAGCGAATGCAGGTACGTGCCAGTTGTGTGGAGACAGGAGTGGGTAGCCCAGATGTTCACCGATGGAGCGAGCTGAGCTTGTGCCCAGCTCTTCCCAGCAGACGCAGCTTGAGGAGCAGCAGCAGCAGGAGAAACCCGGCTCCTTTTCCTATAAATAAGCGTGTCTTATCTTGCTTATCGTCTTCCATGTTTGAGCTCATACGTAATTTGGATTTTTCTGCTTATATTCCGAGGAGTTCGGCCTGAACTCTCTTAGATTTTCTTGAACGTGAGACCTTAGACATGCCTGGAGCTGGGAACTGGGCCAGGAGCCATCAAACCGGTTTCGCAGCGATCCCTGAGCAGTCACCGCTGGATAATTCACTCTTCCCCATTGTCTGCGTGCAGCGCATCTGATAGAGCGGCTGGGAAGCAAAAGGGTTTTTGTCGCAGCGGGTCAGAGCTCACCTCTGGGGCTGGTTTCAGCGCTTGGCGCCGCCGCAGCGGTGCCGCCCGAGGGGTGGGCCAGCCACGTCGTGCCGGTTTCTGTTCAGGAAAGCTGCGTTTCTGCAAAGGCTGCAGCTGGATTTCGGGGGAGCGAGGTGGTCGGGCGCTGTGCTCAGTTCTGGCCAGCCCTGCTGTGCAGTGGTCAAGGTCTGCAGCAGTTTTGAGTTTGTCAGGTGCAGAAGGTGGGGGCAATGAGAACCGGGGCAGCTGACCCCAGTGGCCAGCAGGATTACCCCATCCCATAGACGTCACGCTCCTATAAACTGGGGTGTCTGGGGACATCCCTCTTTCCTTGGGGTTGTCACCCCAGGGGGGTCTCACCCATCATTCTGCTCCCAAGCCCTGCTCCTCGTTGCACCCATCACAGCTTCCAACAGCTGCATCAGCTGAATAGAACTCCGTGTACTCTACATCAATACTGCTGTTAGTGCTGGGGTTTGTTATTATCATTTTATTAGATCTTTTCATTTCAACCCGAGGGTCTCCTTCCCTTTTCCCGATTTCCCCTCCCTGGGCGGGGAGGAGTCACGGGGTGACGGCACAGCCGCCCAAACCACGACATGTTTGGTGCCTGTGCGGACCCAGGCACGCAGCAAAATTTAAAGTGTTAGTCTTGAAATGTAGAAAAATATGTGAAAACAAGCCAGAAAAGCCCATTTCGTAATCGGGAAGAGGGCTGAGGTTTTTTTTAATCGAAGCATTGCATAAACACACGGCTCCTGCTCTCCAAACGGCCCAGCCGTGCCAACACTAACAGCCTCCCAGTGAGAAATGGCACTTGTGAAATGGGAGGTGAAATACGGCGCGGCTTTGGTGGCCCCGCGGGGGTGGGAGGAGGCCCCGGGGACTGGAGGAGGCCCCGGCTGTGGGGCCGAGGCGGTGGCGATGCTGAAGGCCTCGACCTGGAGAAGGTTTCGTAGGACCCCGGCTGCTGCCCGTGCTGTGAGGGGTGACCCTGTGGCGCTTTCCC
>NW_010206344.1:0-2849 GCF_000695765.1 Mesitornis unicolor | reverse complement strand
GAAAAAAACAATTACCAGAGATTTATTAAAGTTATTAACGTTGTGTGACGGCCCAGCGCTTGGCTGGGATGCCGAAATAGCTTCTGCGACGCGGTGGTTTGGGTACGGGCTGCCTAACGCCGGCGCTGTCTCCCTCAGCAGAGTTCTGCCGCATCGACAAGCCCCTGTGCCACGACGAGGACGAGCAGCTCAGCTTCGAAGCCGTCCGCAACATCCACAAGCAGATGGACGACGACGCCAACGGCAACGTGGATGTGGAGGAGAGCGACGAGGTCAGTGCCGGGCTGCTGGGCCGTTTTGGGTAGGGCTGACGTGCCTGAAATTTGGCAGTGCTGGTTCTTGGGCCGCTGGCTGCCGCTCTCCTCGTCTGGAGGAGGAAGCGCTGTGCAGCCTTGAGCCACGTTTCTGATCCAAAGGGTGGATTTCAGTGCTGTGATCTGTGGTGTTGAGGGGTCTTTGTAGAATTGTAGAATCACAGCGTGGTTTGGGTTGAAGGGACCCCAAACCCCCCCAGTCCAACCCCCACGGGCAGGGACACCTCCACCAGCCCAGGCTGCTCCAGGCCCCATCCAACCTGGCCTTGGGCACTGCCAGGGAGGGGACATCCTGGAAGGACAACGTCCTCATCCTGCATCTTCTGCGGGGAAAGGTTTGGGGAAATTAAACTTGCAGGGTTGGTTTCTTTGGAATAGGACGAGAGGAAACAGCCACAAACCCCTCCAGGTCTGTGGGAACACCAGGGTTCCACCTTAAGGTTTCCAGCCTTAATGATTTGATGATTCTATCTACCTGTCTTTTGCACAACCCTTTCCTCTCTTCTGGGCGTTTCTAGCCACTTAATCTTTTTCTCCACACAGGCTCTTATCAGTCTGTTCTAACACTGAAAGACAACAGGTTCTGTTTACACATTTGTTTTTATTATTCCATTCCTTTCTTTTTTAATGGTGGGGTTGGGAAGCGCGGCCGATCGTATCTGGCCTGTCAGTGCTGAGCAAACACGCGTGGTGTAGGGTTATAGCCCTCTGCCACCAACCCGGCTGGGACGGTTACAGGACCTTTCTCTGAGACCTGCTCAGAGAAGGCAGATGGGGAAGGGCTCTGCTGCCAGTCACAGGATGCCAGTTCTCCCAGTCCCTCCTCCCGCAGTGAATCTGCCTGGACAGGGATGTGCTGCCTGCCCCGGCCCAGCCGCAGGGCTCGGGGGATGATGCACGAACCTCTCAGAGGGTGGAGGCGTGGGTCTGGTGCCAAGGCCGTGTCCTACGGCTGAGGCTGGGCTGTGCCGGGAGCAGGGGCTGGGAATGCTCTGGGTTCTTGGCCCTGGGAGGAGCTGAGACCGGAGCTGCTGGGCTCGCTGCCATCCATGGCCTGTGCCCGATGTGCTGGGGTGGCAGCCGCGCTGCAGGCTCTGCTGGATGCACCCTCCGCACCTCGGGATGTGCTCGGTGAAAGTGGCGGTACAAGTTTGTACGGCTGGCGGGAGAACCTGGTGTGATCTCTGTGGGGTCTGAACCTGCAGGCAGCTTTTGCCCCCATCCCGACGTGGGTGACAAACTGAAGGCATTTGGCAGCTGGCGGATTTAAAAGAGATTTAAAAGATTGGGCAGACGAGGTGCTTAGAGCCATAGTTTAGTGGTGGACAGGTTATAGTGGGACTCAATGATCCTAAAGGTCTTTTCCAACCAAATGCTTCTGCGATTCCTGCATCCCAGATAAAGAAACCCCAGTCCCAGAGGTCAGATCTCGACCCAGACCAAGGCAGCGGTCTCAGCCATCGCCAGAGCCCTCAGCCTCTGGGGTGGTGACGGTCCCAGGGATGTGGAGCAGCAGCCTGGAGCTGAGCACCTGCGTGTGAGGAGCCCGTGGTGTTGTTTGGCTGCTCCAGGGTTGCAGAGCCGGTCCCTCTGCCTAAATCCCTCTTCACGGAGTGATTAAACCAAATTAAAAGCCTTCAGTTGCGTTTCCTGAGATGTGGTATTTTCCCAGGAGGTGTTTCTGGGCTCAGTGCCGCTTTGGAGCTGCCTCTCCCTGCCTCCTGGGGTGGCCTCGGGCACATGGGTTCACCTGGGCTGTTATTAAATTGAGGATAAGCTTTGTGTTCTTAAGGCTGAGCATTAAATAGCAAACCTTGTCTCTGGGCAAACCTTGCCCTCTGTCTCCGTGGGCCAGCTGAGAGCTCGTTTTACGAGCACTGACAGCGTTACCTGTTCAAAGCCTTTGTGGCATCGCATCATTTTACACTGTAGATATCACCATGGTGTGAGTGATACGATGGCTTTTTCTAGAAGGCTGCAGGATCGCTGCCTCGCTGCCATCGCTGCACAGTCTTCAGACCCCGCTCAGGCCAGCGCCCGAGCCCCTGCATCGCTGGTTGTGGTGCCAGCAGCTCTGCTCCTGCTCCGGGTGTTGCTGAGCTCGGTGAGCAGACCCTTGCGTGTCCCCCTCTCCCCGTTGCTCCCACCACAGCCTCCAGTACCGCTTGGTTCCCTTGCTCTTGGCCATCGCTTCTAGGGGATGCCGATACCTGCTGGGCCTTTTCTTCCCTCCAGCTCATCCGAACAGGATTCACTGTCACGTTGGTCCCCAATTCTCTTACTGAGATCGGCTCCGTGCTGCCGTGTCCCAGGTGAGCCCTCGCTGGTGCCCGGGCACTGCCCTGGGGTCACCATGTCCACTGCTGCGCCCTTCCCTGCTTCTGTCACCTCTGGTGTCATTTCTGAGCTCTCTGGGACAGGAATTGTGGCTGAACGGTGCTCTGGGGAATTTTGCAGTTCGGCTTCCTTGCCAGACTTGACCCATGCATCACAGAACCACAGAGTGTCATGAGTTGAAAGGGACCTGGAAAGCTC
>NW_010206343.1:120821-130842 GCF_000695765.1 Mesitornis unicolor | reverse complement strand
TTGTTGAAGCTCATACAGTTGGCCTCAGCCACAGTAAAAGACTCATGGTAAGCAAAAAAGAGAGGTGGATCAGGAGAGTCTTTGTGAGTGATCTTTTTCTGTACCTTAAATATTGTAATCAAAGCAGGAGGTGTAAGGCTTTAGGTGATGTATGTTCTACTCTGTTCAGTTATGGGTTCTTATGCTGTCTTTATCCACCTAGAATCAGTATTGGTACAGTATGAGATGTAACATCTGTCACTTCTGGCTGCTTCTCTTTTCATCTTCCTCTCGAGGTAGCGTTGTGCAGTGAAGCGAGTTGTGATTTCAGGGGGCTTACTTCACTTTATTATCTGAATTGTTACTGGAAGGGCTGGATGGAGGAGATGTTTGATACTGCTGGGATGGAGATGGTGATTGCCCTTCTTTTCCTAAAAGAGCTCTTCCAACTTTCCCGCTCCTACCCCGTGTGGACACAGTTAGATGTCCTATGCGGCAAATGCGTCAACCAAGTTCTTCATCTCCGGCTGAACCTGAAGATGTGCTGAGTGTGTGCCATCCTGGGGTACGCATGGACTTTGGGCTTGAGCACAGGGCAGACTGGTGGCCTTCGGATCCCATGCTCCACCTCCAAGGCTGGTCGTGTCCACAGATTTGATTTTACATACACATTGCCAGAAATAGGTAGAGAAATTTCTGAAGAACAGAAACATATGAACATATGAGGCTGCGTATCCTCCCTGCAGTGTGATAAGAGGACTTCCCTGTTAATCTAATCAGCTATCTATTAAATAATGAATTAATTAAACGCCCAGGTGGATGTGTTAGGACATGTGGCCTTGATCTGCTTGTGAAGTGTGAGTCCTCTGGTCATCTTGTTCCTCCTTTGATGAGACATGAAAGAGACCTTCATTTTGGTTCTGAGTGTCTATTCAAATCACAGTACTGCCCCTTTACATAATGGAAAAATGCTTTTTGTGAGATAATTACTGGTCCAGTTAAGATATTTGTAAACCTTAAGCACTGTCCACAGTGATCATTCACAGGCAATCCTGACACATACCAGAAACAGACAGATGTTTCATTATTGCAACGAATTGATTATTTTTGTGAGCCATTATCTTCAGAGTTTATCTTTGAAAGGAGTAGGTGAACAGAAGGGACAGATAAATGCCGGATTTTGTTGAAAAGCTTTTCTTTTTATCGTTCTATTTTAGTACTTAATGTGCAGAGAATTTTTTCCTTTTAATTCCATCCCCGGGAGCTGCCGTCCCTTCCTGTCACACAGCGTGCAGCGTGGCTCCATGCATCTTCTGCTCTGCAGCCTCTTCCCTCCCCAGCACCTGGTTCCCCTCAGGAAATTTGATTTTTCTGGGATGTTTCCATTCCACCATTGACTCCAGCTGGGTTTTTGGGAGCAGACACCCTCTTTAGCAGCCATGTATCGCAGAGTCTCTTTATCCTTCTCTAGGGCGTTGTGGAGTAGGCTCATCATCTTGTGTTGCATCTGGCTCATGGAGCTCCTCAGCAGGACTCCTGCAAGATCACTGAAAGCTAATTTGGCTAATTTGCCACTGGCTGTGTGTGTTCTGGGTTGAAAATGGACCTCTTCAGAGCCTGACTGTGGAGTAAGGTGGTGTTTTAAGGTATTCAGAGTATGTTGAAGTGTATAACCTGGAGGGGTTCAAGAAATATCTGGATGTGGCACTTGGGGACATGGTTTAGTGGCCATGGTGGTGTTGGGTTGATGGTTGGACATGATGATCTTAGAGGTCTCTTTCAACCTCAGTGATTCTGTGATAAGAACTTATTCTGGATTTATTTTACTCTCTGAGCAGATCTCTTATCTGGGGTTGATGTTCATGTCTTCCCTTGCAATTAGCAGTGCCTTGTGCCCAAAAAACCATGGGTTGCGGTGCTTTCTTTCCTTTGCACATGAGCAGGACAGCACAGGGGCATCCAGAGCAAGGAGAGCAGAAAGCCACCATGAAATCAAGACATGAGCTCCTTAAAGGTGCTCGATTTACTTTCCACTCAAGTAACTGGATAGAGCCCCTTTCATCATGATGAAAGGCCACGAGAAGGTTAAAGTAAAATCACTTGACTTCTGCTGTGTTTCCAATCATTTGGCTGCATCAGCAGTGTCCCCAGGGCTCTTCTTTTCTCACCTCTGGAGACTCTTTCAACATACAGTCTCCAGTATTCCCTGTAATTTCTTCTTAAAGAAATGCACATTAAGGGTACACTGAGCAGTTTTAGTCTCCATTTACAGAAATATCTGAAGAACCTGAATAATTATCACTTGCTTCCCTTCAAAAACCAAATGATCTTGCTCAAATACATTTTGTACACCAGCTCAGCTTCCCATACCATAGCTCAGTCTGCCCTATCTTAAAAATACCCTCCATCACAGAAGGAGTGTGAATCATGAGCAGGGACTAAATGCATATCTCTGGTAGAGGATGATTAATATGAGGGATTCAGACCTTCAAATTCATAAATATTAGAGATTAAGGATACACAAATAATTTCACCTCTATCTTCCAGCCACTACAGCGCAGAGTCTTCGATATTCCTTATCCAGGCTGGTTTTAAATTACTTGAACAATGTGGCTTCCAACACTCCTTCTGGGAGATTATCTCCGAGTAATCTCCAATAGGGATTATTTCTTGATATGCAGCTCAAACACTCCTTTGCAGCGCTTTATCCCATAATTACTAGTTATTACCATTAGTCCGTTCTAAGCAGCCTGATCACTCCTCCCAGCCCACAGTCTCCCCATTGCAGCTTTGATAGTCATTGCTTCAGGGCCACGGCTTTCCTCACTGCCTGTTTGGAAAAATACAGAAGTGACAGCCACCCCTGCTTCCCCTGTGCCATGTGTAATCCCCATTAAGAGCTCAGGAGCCAAGCTGTCCCCCCAAAACCTACCTTGCTGTCACCACTTCTAGAGGCTCCTGGTCACCTGCTGCCCCTTTGCATAATCTGCATAAACAGATTCTTGCCTCTACCATTGCCTCTTTGGCAATTAAGTTTTCTGGAGATAGGGACATCAGGATTTCAAAGATCTAGAGTAGACTACTGCTAGTTTGTGTCTATGCAGAATATGCAGTGAATAAACATATTGGGCTTACCCATTTTGGCTTTTTCGTTGGAGTAAAAGGGGACACTTTGGTCCTGTTCTCATTGTCCTGTGGACACAGGGACTGTGCTGGATCAGGGATCCCATGGGATTGCAGTAGAGCAGCCACAGGAGATCAGACTGGGTCTAATCTGGTCCCCTATCTCCAGGAACAGACAGACATATCTGCCTGGGGAGCAGTTCAACAAAAAAAGGAAGAGGACAAAAACACAGCAGTACTTTCTGCCTCCTGACCTTCTGCTGAGTCACCAGCTTTCAGAAGCAAAGGTTGTCTCAGAGCATCTTATTTAAGAGCCAGGAGTGGACATAGATCAGCAGGAGCCCTCTTTTGCATGTGTCTCTGCCTGTTTTCAGAGATAATAATATGTGTTTTTAAAGTAGGTATGACTTTAGTGTTACTGACACAGTTTGTTTGTTTTTCAAGTTACAACCCTCTGCTTTAGGAAATGGATTTAACTGCTAAGAGTATTAACTTATTTTTTAAAGCCACTTGTTGAATGAATAAGGTAATATTTGTTTTTTCAAATACAGGGTTTAGTGAATTTATTATTCTGCACAAGCAGAAACAGAATTGACCTTTATTTGCAGCAGGCTCTGGAGCTGGTGCTGCAGGAGGTGCACTGATGCTTCAGCAGGGAGCACTGAGCCCCTTCGAGACTCTGCCTGTGCCACAGCAGCACCTGCAGAAATGGGGAGGCTGAAACAGCTGCAAACAATTCAGCATGGTGACCAGCACTCTGGCACAGCTGGCAGCACCTTTGCGTGCACACCCTTGTTCACCCACCTTTGCTCACTCATCTTTGCTTCTGCACTCTTGCTTTGGCATCCTTGCTGTAGTAACAAGCAATGGGACGAGAGGAAATGGCCTCAAGTTGTGCAAGAGGAGAGTGAGATTGGATCTGGGGAAAAATTTTCTCCCCAGAGGGTTCTCAGGGACTGGAAGGATCTGCCCAGGGCAGTGGTGGAGTCACCATCCCTGGGGGAGTTCAAAAACCATGTGGATGTGGCACCTGGGGACATGATTTAGTGATGGAGTTGGCAGTGCTGGTTTAACAGTTGAACTCAGTGATCTTAAAGGTCTTTTCTAACCTAAACAATTTTATCATTTTATGATTCTACACCCTTTCCTGCTGTCGTATTTTAACCCTGGCCAGCATCTGAACACCAGGCAGAAGCTCACTCAGTGGGATGAGGGAGAGAATGGGAGGAAAAAGGTAAGAAAGCTTGTGGGTTGAGATAAGAACAGTTTAATGACTGCAATAAAATTAAAATATAATTATAGTGATAATAATAAATTGCAATGATAAGACAACAAAAAAAGTAAGAGAAAAAACAGAACCAAGAAAAACAAGTGATGCAACTGTTTATCATCTGCTGACCGCTGCATGGCCAGTCCCCAAGCAGTGATTACGCCTCCCAGCCAACTTCCCCCAGTTTATGTATTGAGCATGATGTCTTGTGGCATGGAGTATCTCTTTGGCCAGTTTGGATCTGCTGTCTTAGTATGAGAAACTGGAAAAGTCCTTGGCTTCATGTAAACATTGCTTGGCAGCAACTGAAATGTCAGTGTGTTGTCACATTATTCTCAAAACAAATCCAAAACTTAGTCTCGTACTGGCTACTATGATGAAAATGAACTCTATCCCAGCTGTAGCCAGCACAAAAAGCTTAGAATTATTGTTTCCTCCTCAATTCTGTAGCTCTCCTCAGTCCTGCCCCCAATCTTTGTGATTTCTCTGTGAGTATTGCATTGATTCAAGTTTCTTTTGTGGCTTTTTTAAGCTTTATTGCTTATGGAAACAAATCATATATGACCAGGCTGTCAGTTGGTGTGTCACAGTCCCCCACACCCCTTGATATTTTTTGACCCAGATTGGCTAATTTAAGCCAATTTTGACAGTGGAATAAACATCTCAGAGATAATTAAGTACCTGTGATTTTGTGAACATGAATAGATGCTTATTAAAAGGGAAATCCTACCAAAGCCCCTCCGTGAGCAAAGACTTAGTGCTGTCTTTAATTAAACAGCAGAACGTCAATGTGCAAGTGAGGGGCACCCATAGCCACTGTCAGTCAAATGCGATACATGAAAACTGCAGCCAGGCTCCTTATTTATGGCATTGCCCATGAAATTATTTGTTTTAATAGATGGCTTTGTCCCACCTCTCTCCTCCTCTGTTTCCAGTAACAAGAACATTAATAAATACAGTAAACCATAATAATACATTGGCTGGCTTACAGCGTGACAGATAGTGGTTGTGTTGCAAAATGCCATGGGAGAAGATGAGCCAGGGTATTTTGAGGTATCTTTCCATCTGCAGTACTGGTACAGCCTATCTTATCAGCCTGCCTGCAGACCTCGTAGTCTGCGGGCCTTATCTTGGCAGTGTGCAGTTTTTGCCGTACAGTTATCTCTGTTTTTCCAGAAAGAAAACTGAGTTAAAGAGAGGGTAAATTACTTGCTTACAGTTGCATCTTTTTGGCATGCATCTTTTTTCCTTTTTTTTCTTTTTTCCTTCCTTTTTTCTCTTCCTTTGTTTAAAAAAATCTTTTTTCCCTGAAGGTGCATGTCCCATGCTATTCACTCTCCTTCTCCTCGAATTCTCCAGCAGCTACGTGTGGCCATGAGAAGCAGGGTCTGTTCTTTCCTTCATAGTTTTCTGTGGTCTTTCTCCCTTCATAGTTCACTCTGGGTATCCAGATTTCTGAATTTCCACCTCCTCTTGTCCTGAAATGCTGTTTCTTGCAGCTGTCAGAGGCTCCTGAAGCTGCACCTGGTGCCTTCCTGCATCCCCACAGTGGAAGCAAACCTTCATGAGCCTCCAGTTGTACTCACACATCTCTGCTCTCCTTCCTCTCTAAGTCCACCTCGAGGACACGCTAAATTGTCTGTTTACTCTTCTCGTGACAAGTGAGTGATTTCTGAGGCTAAGACAGGGGTGACTTTGCAGTCTGGACCTGTTGCTCCGATGACAGTCTGGAAAGGATGGAGTCATCCTCCCTGGCAGTGCCCAAGGCCAGGTTGGATGGGGCTTTGAGCAGCCTGGGCTGGTGGAGGCCTCCCTGCCCATGGCAGGGGTGGGACTAGGGTGCCTTTAAGGTCCCTTCCAATCCAAACTAGGCTGTGGTTCTCTGAGTCTCTGACAGGCTGCCAGCACAGCATGTCCAGAAATAGGTCTACACAGTCACCAAAGGGAAAACTCATGTCCTGGACTCATCTGGTCCACAAGGTTGCAAAGAGAGCTGGAGATAGTGCTGTAGGCTGGTACACAGCAGATAGCAGAGGTTTTTGCTCTTGACAGCAGGTATTTTGTTTGAAGGCAATGACCCCATGGTCTTGGCCTCGTGGTTGTCACTGTCAGTGAATCCCTGAGACAGGAGAAGGTTGAGCCTCCTCCAGGCAGCTGGAGGTGCTGGAGGGGCAGGGAGCAAGAGGAGAGCTACAAGGGAGCCCGTAACATCAATACCAGCTGGGACACGCGTTCATCAAAGCACATTCATGGCAGGGAGCAGATCCTCTGTGCGGAGGGGAAGGGACCAAAGCAGATGTGTTTTCACTCATCCCGGCAGAGCTGAGCGTTATTTGAACAAAGCTGAAAAGCCACAAGCCAGATAAGCTGGAAAAAGTGCTGAGAGGGAACCTTCTTCCTGCAGGCAGTGTGCTTTCAAACCTTCCTCTCTATTTTCCGTCTTGAAAAAACACCTTTTTCCCAGTTTAGTCCGTGCTTTCACAGAGCTTTGCTTTATGAAGTGGCTGTTTGGTATCTATTAAGTGTTCTCAGATTCAGGAGAGAAGGTGAACAAGTCCCACCATGAGCACCCAGCACAAGGACCTTGTGTTTTGCAGAAAAAGCGTGAGTTGTGGGCATGAGAGAGAGAGAGGGACTCACGCTGGTGGAAAAATGCAGTCAGAAATGCTTGGAGAACCAGAACAGTGCTCATCTGCTCCTTCTGGCATCTTCATGAGTTGGTTCTTCTCTGGGCCTACTCCAAGTGATCCAGGTCTCCTGGGGTTTCACCTGTGCTCAGGACCAGCTATGACACACAAGTGAAAAATAAGAATGTTTTATTCATGTTGGGAATGTTTTATTAAACAGTCTTTTTCTTTTTTTTCTTTTTTCCTTTTTGTTTTTGTGAAGTATAAAATATTTTTCCCTTTACTCTCTTGTGGAAAAAGTTATTTCCACTTTTGTGTGTCCCATCAGATTCAGAAGGAGCTGTTAAAGCCTTCAAAACAGCTGAAAACAGCATTTCAGTACCTATGAAAGTCCCTGATTTAAACTCTGATTCCTGACAGCCTTATCAGGTCCATAGACACGGGGTAGATCTGGGGGAAAACTGGGCCTGTTTCTCACTGGTACGAGTCTATTGTTTCTGTCTCTGGAGACCTGAAAATAGCCTTTAATTATTTTTTCTTGCAGACAGGAGTTACGGTGCAGGCTGTATGTTGTCAGTCCTGGCATTCAAGCAAAATATTTGAGGTCAGGACAGCGTGAAGAGGTGATGCTCCTAGGAGGGACTGCTTTAAAAAACCCCCACAGTGCTCTACATGGTTCAGGACAGAAGACCCATGAGGGCAACCGAATTCTCAGAAGGCACAAAAGTCAAAAGCAGTGTTTAAATGAGGCTTTTCCGTATCTTCACCCTCCACACTGTAGCCCCTGCCCTTCCATAAGTGAGGGCTGGTGGCCCTGAAGGCACCGTGTGTGATCTGCAAGACCACAGGCACCTTCAGAGATGGTGCTTTCGTGTGTGTTGTGCTGAGAGGAGCAAGAAATTGACCGTAAACCCAGTGATAGGGTGGGAATGATAATTGGTCATGGCCAAACCTTTCTCGTCAGAGCTTGCAGTGCTTTGTAATGATCAGATGCTGGCACCTGAACAGCTGCCCCTGATGGGATCGGTGGTGGGAGCTCACTGGGATGCCCACCATGCAAACTGGGATGCTCATTATACAAACTGAGATGCCTATCGTACAAACACTGATACCCTGTGGGCAGTTATCAAGTCTCACTTTTGCATGACCACAGAGAGCAGGAAGTTGGGTCCTTGGCTGTGGGCCGCTCCTCATGTGGCGCTGCCAGGTATTCCTGCCCCAAGGGGACATCTAATTCCTTTTTTGTTCACATATTCCTTCTGGCTTTGTTAGTGCAAATCTCTATGAAAAAAAAGCCATTTTAATAAACCTCCTGTGATAGAAAGGTGCCAACTGCATTTCGGTTTGGAGTCTTGAATTCTGAGCTGATTTCCGAATTGGCACAATTCTCCTTCATTGCATGGCCGTTATGAGCTGGATAAAACCAACAGTCAGTTTTTAATGCCAAATATTCATAAAAAGGAGAGCCATAACTTGCAGTGATAAAGTGCTAGCTGGGACTGGTGGTTCAAATGCTCTGATGTACACTGGGATGGTGTGTGGGCATCTCAGAGAGACACAGGGAGGCAAACAAGTGCCATAGCCAGGACTGTTAAATCTTACTTTCATAGAATCATTAAGGTTGGAAAAGCCCTCTAAGTTCATCAAGTCCAACCCTCAACCCAATGCCACCATGGTCACTAAACCATGTCCCCAGATGCCACATCCACACAGTTTTTGAACCCCTCCAGGGATGGGGACTCCACCACTGCCCTGGGCAGCCCTTTGCAGTCCCTGAGAACCCTTTGGGGAAGAGATTTCCCTTCAGATCGAATCTCACCCTCCCCTGGCACAGCTTGAGGCCATTTCCTCTTGTCCCATCGCTTGTTTCTGGGGAGCAGAAACTGACCCCCTCCTCTCTACCCCCTCCTTTCGGGAGCTGCAGAGGGGATAAGGTCTCCCCTCACCTCCTCTTCTCCAGGCTGAACCCTCCAGTTCCCTCAGCCACTCACTATCATTTGGGTGCTCCAGCACCCTCGCCAGCTCCGTTGCCCTTTTCTGGCCACGCTACAGCTCCTCAACATCCTTCTGGGAGTGAGAGGCACCCCCTTTAACCACTTCAAACAGCTGAGCACCTTGTCTCATAAATGCAGTAGCATTGCAGAGTCTTCTAACATTCGCAGTCAATATACATAGCTGTCTGCGTGTAAGTTGTTTCTTGATACGTAACAATGGCTGTACAAGCAAGAAAGCCACCTTTATATTTTGATGATGCTAATTGTTGACCCGTCTCTCTTTCTCCTTTGAAGTCCCACCCAATTTGACTGTTCCTCAAGAGAAGTCCCCACTGGTGACGCGGGAAGGGGACACGATCGAGCTGCAGTGCCAGGTGACCGGGAAGCCCAAGCCCATCATCCTCTGGTCCCGAGCGGACAAGGAGGTGGCGATGCCGGACGGGGCGATGCAGACAGAGAGCTACGATGGGATCCTGAGGATTGTGAACGTGTCCAGGGAGATGACGGGGACCTACAGATGCCAGACTAGCCAGTACAACGGGTTCAATGTGAAACCCAGAGAAGCTTTGGTGCAGCTCATTGTACAGTGTAAGTACACCCTTATTTTCTTCCCATGTGGTTTTGCTGAGAAAAAGTTGATTTCTTTCTTTTTTAATGTTTTTAACAGAAGCAAGGGTCTCACATTTGTTCCATTTTTTTGATGCTGCGTTGTTTGGCTCTGTACTTCCCTGACTCCACAATTTTAATGTAAATTTAGAAATAAAAATGAAATAGGAGTCCCAATCATATTAAAAAAAACAAACCATGAGGCAATAACTATTTTCCCAGTGCCTACCTCTAAATTTCATGTCACAGGAGCAAGCACATGAGCTAGGAGGACATATTTCCATAAACAGAGATCTGATACTGATCTCATTTGTTGATACTGTGTAAAGCAAGAAAAAGAAAGGAGAAAAAGAGCTGTTCCATCGTCGCTGATCTGCACACAGAGCTGCATCGTCTGCTCTGCCTGAGTGTGAACTGTCAGC
>NW_010206343.1:60666-120790 GCF_000695765.1 Mesitornis unicolor | reverse complement strand
ATGGGAAGGAAAACATAGGGGGAAATCAGTTATTTTGGAAATGCTCAGTGTTTATTATTGAAAAATGAAAAGTCTGGTTTGACAGGTTTTATGGGAAATAATGAGCCGTTCTTTGTTGCTCTGTATCTGATAAAGATGTTTGCTAAATGACTTTCATGTGTCTGTTGTATTGTTGGTACTTAATTTCATTTTTTTATAAAGTGACTTGTGCTGCCCTCATTAATTCCAGTTTCAGATGCCCAAATATTATGGCAGCTTTTCTTTTTAACAGTGTTCTGTGCTCAGCACAACTGACCTCTTGTGGGGCCTCCAGGGATGTGATGCTGCAATATGCATAGTTATTACTAATAATCAGCTGATTTGTTTTTTTCCCAAGGTCTGTTGTATAACAAATTATTTGTGTGCTTGATTACATGTTACGGTATCTGCTCTCATCAGAGCTATTTACTGCTGTGCCGGCACAGCTTTTTAGCAAAGCCTGCTTCTGTCCCAGCCAAAAATCCTGTGGATTGGTGACACCGAGGGCCTACTGAGAGTCAAACCTGCAAGGAAAGATGGAGCCTTCTGGTTTTGGGTTCTATATACATTGCTATATAAGCAGTGGAGCAATGATCCTCATGAATAAAGAGGCTGAAAAATTACTTCTTTCCCCTTTTCTGTTACTGATTTGCTGTGAGAAATAGAAAAGATTTTGGGTTTTGCCTACTTGGATTCTCCATCTTAGCCGTTTAGTTTATGTTATGTTTTTGTCAATGTACATAATCTTTTCCACAGTCCAGCAAGGTTATTGTAACATCTTGGTTTGGGTTGATTGTGATGATGTGTGGATGATGGTCATGAAAATGATCGAGGCTTCTTCAAGTAATTCAATTCATGTACAAATACGCGTGTGGAGACTGTTCCTGTTAAAGCAAGACCTTCAGTGGAAAGCATTGGAGGTAAATCAACGATTGGACATGATGATCTCAGAGGTCTTTTCCAACCGAGCGATTCTGTGATTCTGTGAAATCCACCCCAGCAGTCACAAACAGCAAAGGACTGGCCAGATGTGCTGGTTTTGGCTGAGATAGAGTTGATTTTCTTCATAGTAGCTGATACAGGGCTATGTTTTAGATTGGTGCTGGAAACAGTGTTGATAACACAGGGATGTTTTTGTTACTGCTGAGCTGTGCTTACATAGAGTCAAGACCTTTTCTGCTCCTCACCTTACGCCCTCTTTTCATACCAGTCCTTGGGAGCATTATGACCCCAGAAGGAGCCGTTTCTGTGTTTTCAAGTAATAAAAGTAATTTCCAGCTTTGCTTGCCCTTTTTTCTTTGATTGGTTTTGGTTGTTTTGTTTTGTTTTGTTTTGTTTTTAAATCCTCAGAAGCTCAGTTCACTGGGGGATGCTGAAAGAACAAGTATTCAGGAGCACTCTTGACATGGCTCTGTGTAATAGCTGTGATGTGTCCCACGTTTTGCCCTGGAAGACTTCATCCCAAGTCTTTTGCAATCATAGAAACTCTTCTATTTATCCTGGTCTGCATTTCAAAGCTTTGGAGCAGATGCTGGTAGTTGCAGGAAGCTTTCGTGGGCATTTCGTGTTAGAGGAAGGGATGGTTGAGGCTGAATCATGGGGAATGTTACCCAGGATTTAGCATGTGGAGTTCCCACCTTCTTCAGGACCTCAGCCAGGTCCTGATGGACCCATAGGGATGACTCCCACTGACTTCCAAAGGCATTGAATACCTGATGGATGCATTGCTTGGATTACTTTTTTTCCCCCTGTATTTTACTGGAGGAAAAGTTCTGGTTTTATGTATTTTTAGCACTGCTTTTAGATGCAGCAGTTCACAAGTTCTGAAAGAAATGAGAAACACAACTTGAAAATGGTTATAATAAGCAGGAGCATAACAGGTATTTACAAGATAATTTTCTTTAATCTGTTCTTGTTTAGATTTCTGCTCGCTTTATTCAGATCCTAACAAGTGTCAATTTGGAGACGAATGGACAAAGCAGATATTATGTAGTGCTTTGATTATTTTTCTTGTAGGAGGAAAGTATGTGTGTTCACATCAACTTAGCCTAATTTCCCTAACTAGCATAGCATTTATTCAATTGTCATAAAAATTAGTTCTTTTCAGTAATTTTGTAATATTTATTTTAGAAGCTTCTATCCATTATAAACAGGGCAAGATATTTAATGAAACGCTTTTATTTCTATAACAACTCATTGATTTCAGTTTTTACGTAGTGTGTGGATGTGTGAGCAGATACGTTCATGGACATCGGCAGGGGATGCATTCCCATCTTCTGGGGTGTCTGAAGAATTTCTGCTTGTGGGAGTAGGACTTTCGGTTCCACTGAAGTGTTGTATTACTCTATTTTGCTCCATAGGGCAAATCTTTCGGTGGGATTACTGCTCTCAGTTCAGGCTATAGAAAAATTAAGGATAAATTCAAAGATAAAGGCACTTTCTAGTTTGACCCACTCTTGTTTTTCTAACCAGTTTTATCAGAGCTTTTCCTCTGCCATCCCTTTAATTCCACACTTAGTGATGTCAGGATCCCAGACTGGGCACTCTCTAGGAGAATGCCTGGTTTCTGTGTTTTGTCAGTTTGGCTGCAAGTGAATTTGAATTTTTCCTTTATCAAATTCTAAAAATTTCAGTAGGAAAATGCAACAGCATCATGGGAAACCAAAAGTAAAGGAAGACTCTTCTCTCTTAGCCCAAGTCTGTTGGACAAGACATGGTCAGTCATGCAGTCCTCTTCACATCCTGAAGTGACTGCTCAACAGTAAAATACGGTTAAGATGATGCTTGTTTTGAGGACTAATTGAGTGAGCTTTGAGGAGGAATTTCAGGGACAGTTTTAACCGTCTGAAAGTTGAGTACCTGTGCTCTCTGTGTGGCTACGGAGAGCGAAGCATCCACAGAGAGCAGCAGAGCCTGGGATGGTTTTTCTTTGTTCCAGTGCTCTATCTGTAAAATAGAGATAACAGTTCCTGTGCCATGGGTTTTAGAGATGAGACCCGGAGGATGCTGCAGTAATGAAAGAGTGCAGTATCTGATTTGATCAATAAACCTCATATCCTTTGCTTGTTACTATCATTATCCTGTGCTATTTTCTCCAAGACTTTAATTAGTGTCATGAAGTAGAGCACCAGCAACAAGAGGACCAAATGCCTTTGGTGGGATTTGGTTGCTGCTGTTACTGTAGTGTCCACCTCCCATGGGAAATGGGAGAAGGCCTCTGGGGGAAGAACAAGAGTAAAAAATCACCTTGTAAAGTGCTTACATTCATTTTTTCACTCTTCTTTGTCTTTTGCCACAGAATAAAAGAAGAATGAATGTAGTCGTGATGGTAGGGACAGAGCTGAGGGAGGTCTGTCATCATAGATAAGTCCTTTGCAGGGGCTTTCTGCCTGTTTCTTACCCATGAGTAGCCTCTTTTGAAAGTGCCACTATCCATAGCCGATGTATGAGCTTTTCAGAGAATGGCATTTATCCTTCCATATCTTCCTTCGACATATCAGAGAGCTTTTTCCATGGGGAAGACCGTTTGCTGGGTCTGGGAGAATCCCTTCAGCATGATGATGTGCCTCGTTACTGGAGGGTCTGGGCTAACCATGCAAAATCCACCTCGCACATATCCCAAGTGTGGTTTGCTATGCAGCAGTGAGTGGGAAAGGGGTGATGAGTGGGGCAGAGAGGGGCATATGTGACTATGTGCTGGCTCATGGTGACTTGAAGTGCTTGTGCAATGGCACTGTTGATGATGTTGATTTGGTGTTGCGAGACACATTGCTTGTTCCCCCCAAAGTCGATGCTTGGAGGTGGTCCAGAGATGCTCCTGCTGGTCAGGATTCTGAAGCTTGTGCCTGCCCTTGGGGGGTCCATCAGAGGCCCCACCAGCCATGAAGCTCAGGAAGGTCTCTGGGACATGGCCTCCTTGCTCTGAGTGCTCCTCAGGGTGAGAGTGCTCCTGGTTCAGTTTGAGGAGAGGACAACTAAGAAATGCAAGAGGAAAGTGAGAATTATGTGTAGTGATGATGCTCAGAGCCCTGCACATGCTTGTGGCACTGAACATTTTCTTGTGTGCAAATTTGGATAAATAAAAGTTAAAATAAATAAATGACTGCCTGCTGTTGGCAGACAGAATGCAATCTGGTGATAATTTAAATGCACCAGTTTTACTGCTGGAAGAGAATGCTTGGAAAATAAAAATGCCATCAGGTACAATATAATCAAATGTTTACATCATGTACCTTATCAAGTGATGATAGCATGAAGGACAGAATCATTTTTCACAGTGGACATTGCTGCGTGTTGGGCTTGCATTTTATGTGTTCTGGTTTTACTTTGGTGCTACATAAAATATTGTTTGTAATATAAACTGTTTTCCAAATGCATTGGTCTCCAAGTACTTGTAAAGCCTCTTAAAACATCAAAGATATTTCATGGTAACCTGGTTGGCAGAACAGTCGGCCACATTGCGATACTCTGAATTTTCCTTTCAGTTTGAGCTCCGGTTTGTGGATGCCATTCCTACCCAGTAATAAATTCTAAACAGCAAATGAAATCATGCTGAAGGGGAACATTCTGCAGGGATTATATCTGAAATGGAACAGAGCTAATTAGTAAGAAATATGAGGCTGAATTATGATCTCAGGTGCATCATTGCAAATCTGGAGTGTATCAGTGGGGCATAAATTAGTTGCTCAGGTCTTGCATTGGCAGGGGAGTTCAGATTTGGGTCCACATTGCTTTGGTTGTACATGTTATTTGCAGCTGAGGATGGAAAAAAATTATATTTTATGCTTTAGGCAGGTAATTTGGTGGCTCAGAAAAATTGCCATGTCTGTTCTGTGACTGTCTAAATATGTACCTGATGAAATATTTATATGTAAATATTATATATAATATTAATAATGAAATAAAAGGTTGTTGCAAGAATGGAATGAAGTGTTCTCCATCCACAATAGAACTAGAATTAATGAGCTTAAAACTTGTGGAGATTTAGGAAAGTAATTATGAGAAACTTTTTAGCAGGTAGGGTGGCTAATCCCTCGAGTAATTCCATGATTTTACTTGGGAAGGTTTTTGCACTCCAGGCTCTTTGTTGGTATGGCTGGGCAGAGCCAGGCGAGTTGAAGGTATTGATTTGTGATCAGGAGTGCAAGAAAACTCCCAGGGAGTGAAACCTGCTTGATTTTCCAATCTGCTTAGAAAATTTTTAACCATGAAAAGGTATTTAAAAGGAGGTAAGGGAGAGTCAGGGACTTTCCATAGGTGAGAAGAGTAATTGAGTAGGGAAAATGTCTTTATTTTTAAACAATCATTGAAATCTGCTATTAATCGGAAATCATTTACATTCATACTATTTACATCACAGTTATACTTTTTTCTTCTCCCCGTTATGATTAAAGGGTTGAGTGAAAGAAGCTGATGGGTGTTCAGGACAAGGGTTGTGTAACGCACTACATTCCCAGTCTGTTTGGTTTATTACTTTCTGAACTACTTCTTTCTCTGTAGATAGGGTTTGGGTTTGATTTTGCAGTTTGTGGTGGGAGATACAGTGGTCTAAAAGAGGGCTGGAACTGGACCTCACCACCTTTATATTTCTGGGTCATTTTTCATGTCTTTTTGGTGTACTGGAATAAATGACTTCAAAATTTCAAAATACACATTGCTCCCATCTACCTTTACCATTTTGGTTTGTTTTTGGACATAGCTTTCTCAATTTTTTTCTCCAACTCTGCATCCCTATGTTGCAGGTTTTTCCCAAGTTCCTCTGCTATGGCACAGATCCATGCTGCCTACCTCTGCCTAAAGATGTGGTCTGCCCTATCGTGAGAATATATATTTAGGCAGTTCTTGTGTTTAACCTATGGGTAGAGTTCCCAGTTCCTTAGCTCTTAGCCTAGACGTTTTCTTTAGTGCTTTTATGTAAAACAACAGTCAAAATCTCTTCTGTAAAATCTTCAGTGACTGGTGATAGAGAATGCTTTCAGAATAGTGCAAAAGCAATTATGGCTTTGTACGTAATTTCTCTGAACAGACCAAGGGAGGAAAAGCATATAGAAATAACTGATGGCTTGATCAGCAAAGCAAAATACTGGGAGCTTTTTGACATTTAGCAAGGTCAAAGGCAGTGTGTGTATAGTGACCTGGAAAGGTAATGAATATGTAAATGCTAGCAACATGGAAAATTTTAAATGAGAATTAGATAATTTGAATTTTTTTCTTATTTAATATTAAAACTATAGTTGCTGAGAGAACATCCTGAGGTGTATCTGTTTCTTGTTAGAAATTTCAAAGGACAGCATAGCAGCGAGTACCCCAGAACCTGAAGCATAAACAAGGATGTTATAGGAGAAAACCAAATTATTCACAGAGGTTTCTTTTTGACAATTGGTCATGTGGAAGATAGTCTTACACCACAGAGTAGTTCAGAGCAGCGTCTGAGGGCAAGACCAAAGAGTCTTCTAGACAAAAAGTTTTGGGTTTTTTTTAAGAAGTGAGGATGAGAGAGAGTAGATGTAAATGTTACACATCTATATTTAAAATATGAAGAATCAGAATAGGGTGCTTTGAGTGGTCTGCTTCTCCTGGAAATGCCATCTAGGATCTCACTCGTCAAATTGATAATCTTGGGAAAATGCCACTTTCAAGTTCGTTCACAGAAACTTGCTCTCTCTTAGTCATGACAGGGTTTTTTTGCTGACGCTGGTGCACCACTACTCCCAGTTATTTCCAGTTAGCTCCATGAACCTGGACTGTCCTCTTGAAACTTAAGAAAGGGAGGACCAGCATGAAGCAAACAGCATCTGTGCTGCATTAAAAACCGTCACCGTGCATCAGTGTTGGGACAAGGTGGAGTTTGGCTTTGTTGCACGTTGATGCAAGAAGAAGATTGTCCATGCCAGAGCAAGTGGGTGATCTGATCCTCAATGCCACCATGCTGGGCAGGAAGCCTCCACTATTAATGTAACTCTCTGAAGGTTGGGAAGGTCTTGTATGTATGTTCTTCCCCTCCTGGAAGGAACCCCCAAAACCCTGGTTGTTCCTTGGGAAGGGTTTTGTGGGTTTCGAAACATAATGGGATGGCTGCATGGACAGTAGGCTGTCCATGGAGCTTTATTTCCTACACATGGTATCTTCAAGAGCAAAGGTTTTCTTCTGGCTTTGTGTTGTGCATTAGACCATGTCCTATTTTAAAGAAACTATGTTGTGATATGGTAAAAGAGAGACCAACTTCACCATTACTAACTAATTAAGAGGTGGGAATTGAATGGCAGATGTAGCATGTGAGTCACAACCAAGAAGTTCAAAGGGAAATCCATGAGACTTGTGGCATTCAGTGAAATCCCTAGAAATAATCACAGCAGAATGGGACGGGATGTTTCAGTTAGGGAAAAAATAAAAATTATGAGTTAGGAGAAAAAAGCAAAACAAAACACCACAAATGTCAGCCAACACCTTTATCCTGCCTCTGGCATTTCAGGTTGTTTAGCTCTGCCTGTCCCTTTTACTGCTTTGTGAGTAATTTAAGATGCTCTCCAGCAATGTTCTTGTTTTGAGTGTAAAAATTATTACACAAATAATTTGTGTAAATAACACATTTGTGTAAATAACATAAATAACACAAATTCAGGCACAAACGCATGCTTTTGCCAAAGCAAATCTGTAACAAAGTCAACAACCAACCAGCTCATGGCAAGGTGAATTGGAATAATGAGATTGGCCATTTAGTTGGGGTTTTTTGCCATTGGTCATTTTTTAACTGAAGAAGATGCTAGGTAAATATATTTCCCTTTTTTTTGGTGCCATGTTACTTAGGAGACTTTTTCCTATAATGGAAGAAAAATACATTTCAACTAAAACTATGATTGCAAAGTGAACCATTGAAAGTTTAATGTTATTTGGGTTGATGTAGGCAGACAACTGATTTTGTCCATGAATGTTTCTGTGTTACATCATGTATTTGTTTACATGATTATTTATTTTGTTCTATAAATTGCTGTCGTCCTGTCTAACTCTGAAATGTTGGATGTTGTGACTATAAAAGTCTGCTAAAATGAAGTCTTTTAAGGCTATATACATATTTCAAGAAAGCTTGCCACTTTCTCCACACTGCCTTATGGCAGATTTTATCTTTATTATTATTATTCAGACATGCTGGCCACTGCTGTTGCTATTAAGTTTTGCAAATCATTTTACCTGTGGAGAAAAAAATGGTGTCAGCATGCACATTCCCTTCACTCAGCACCAGGAATGAAATTAGAATTCGATTGCATTGGTACATAATCAAGCTTTTCTAGTGGAGCCAGTCCAGAGGACACTGAACTCATCACGGCAGTCACCGAGATGCTGGGAAAGCTGAGAGGATCTGGGTTGTTCTGGGACAGGGATGCTTTTTCTGGAGAAGCTTTGGAAAAATCTGTGTTGGCCATGTTGCATGAGGTCTCCTTGTACTCTTCTCCTCCCAGCAAAGAAGCCACGTTATGAGTTAGATCAGTGAAGGTAACAGGAGCCTGGCCAGTGGCACTGGTGGATGAAGAGTTTCAAAGAGCAAAGGACATGCAGGTTGTGCATCTGTGTCGATGGCTTGGTAGGGTGTGGATCTTACCCCTGTGGTCCTTGCATGTTGTGCCTTGCTGTCCAGCTCCGCCACCTTCCTGGGGAGCATGGCTCTGTTTGCTGTGAAGAGAATCCCATCATGATTAAGGTTGGAAAAGCCCTCTAAGGTCACCGAGTCCAACCACCAACCCAGCCCCACCATGGCCTCTAAACCATGTCCCCAAGTGCCACATCCACATGGTTTTTGAACCCCTCCAGAGATGGTGACTCCACCACTGCCCTGGGCAGCTCCATCCAGTGCCTGATAACCAAACCCTTTCGGGAAGAAATTTCCCCTCAGATCCAATCTTGTCCTCCCCTGGCACAACTCGAGGCCATTTCCTCTCATCCCATTGCTTGTTCCTGGGGAGAAGACACCTTTCAGGAGCTGTAAGGGGAATAAGGTCTCCCCTCAGCCTCCGATACCCTACACCACTCTGGCGTCAGCTTCTTGCTGTGGGGATCACAGTCACAGAATCATTAAGGTTGGATGAGACCTCTAAGATCATCGAGTTCAACTGCCATCAGCCATGCATCTTTGCAGGCTGGTGGCCGTGCTGATAAGCTGCACAAGTGACTTTCTTGAGGAAATTTTAATGTAGAAAATTCCTCATAACAGGATTTCTCATGCTCTCCTTCTTATATTCAGAAGCTTTCCACTTAATAAAAGGGAAATTTCACACCTTTCATTTGTTATTGGGTTGGTAAATAAAAGTTCTGGAGAATAAACACAGAGGGGACATATCCCATGTTTTTTTAAGAGGAATTGTTATTTCTAGGTAGTCCAAGCCCTTGAAATTGTATTCAAACCATTCACAATTGATACATATTTCTCATTTTTCCAGACTCTTTTGTAGTTACTATGCCCGTTAATACATATTCTTAATAACAAAGCCATTTTTATCCCTGTTTTAATCAACTGTTTCCCTCAAGGTGTAGAAGCTCATTCAGATTTATTTTATCATTCATATTTATTTTTGGCATAGTTTCTCCTTTTTACTCTGTTTGTAACAAGTACTAGACTGTATCTATCCTCATTTTCCTGTTTCTGGCAGGACTGGCTTATGCACAGTAATTTTTACATATTTACAATGTAAAACCGTGCCAAGCACTTTCATCTGTGAAGAAGCCCATTATTTATGATTGATCTCATTAGATGTGTTTTCCCTGAATTGTCTTTGTTATCCTCAACACACCCTATTGTGTTTTGAGAGCTGCAGAGGGAAAATACATTAATCTCTACATATCTCCTATGTTTAAGCCTTTGGTGGTATGAAACCGCCATAGGGATGGAGAGCAGGTTATCGTCCCCACCCCTGTTTTCAAGGTAGGCATTGATTTCTCATTGGTTCACTTTCTTGCACCTTTCAGGTTCCTCACCAGTTGTTTTTTTTTTAGAGTTTTCCATGGGTTTTTTACATCAATGCTTGTCCAGCTCCTCTAGTGTGAATATATGTGTACTTGATGGGCATTGTGTTGGCAAACTTTGTACAAGTTTGTCAAGAAGCATGTGGATGTGGCACTCCAGGACATGGCTTAGTGGACATGGTGGTGTTGGGTTGATGGTTGGACTCAGTGGTCTTAAAGGTCTCTTCCAACCTTAATGCTTCTGTGATTCTATGATTCTAAGTTGCAATTTGATTCCTTGCTGATCTTCTGACATGGAAGTTAATTAGTCCAGGTATAATTAGTCCAGATCTGTGATTTCCTTTAAAGTATGGCTTGCTAATTTCTGATCTCACAATCTTGGATGTGGTAAGCTGTTTGCTGTCAGATCTGCATTTGACCAGGCAAAATTTGTCAGTAAAAAAAAATGAAGATGTTGAACCATTAACCAAAGCAGACAGATCTTCTGTTGGCTGGGCTCCCTCTCACCAGGTCATGTCATTTATAAGGTGAAAAGTTTTTAGAAAGATAGCTGATTGTTGCAGTGATTATCCTGCATACTCGTAGGAATTACTGAACCATCTGGAGCTATGAGCCTTTCATAATAACATTCATCTTAGCATCTCTTTGAGGCACATGGTGTAACCGTTAAGAGTCTGATCTTTGGATTAAAATGTGTTTGTGCAGCATGTAGACATGCTGATGTTGAAAAGGCAAGCTAGAACAGGAACATTTATGTTAGATGATCTGCAGAAATGAATCACAGAAGGACAGAGGTTGGAAGGGACCTCTGAGGATCATCTGGTCCATGAGAGACATCTTCCCTGGGTTGTGCCATTTATGCCATGAACAAATCTGTACGAGTCCAGCCATCATGCACTAAACCTCTAACCACACACTTTCACAGCTTTGTTGCTGAAAATTGGTAATTAGCATCTTACCCCTCCTAGGTGTATTATGCAGAGTGATTGCTACAACCCATCTCAGCACTCTGTGGCCCTAAGGATATTGTTCAGTTTAGGACCAGTCCTTCATAAAGCCTTCTTGAAAAGAAATTTTGATAGTTGCTTTTTTTTCTTTTGCGAAAGGAGGAAATTAGCAGTTTATGGCTACTTTTAAGGGCTGTCTTGATTTTCTTTTCAAATCAAGAAGGGTTTCTCAGAAAAAAATTATCCGTGCCTGATATATAATCAGCGCCTGCCAGACTGAAATTCAACAATGTATACTTGCTGATTGCTTCGAGCTAAAAAATGTGCCCGCTTCTCAACTATCTCAGATAGCTCTGTGTGCTGATATGTTATTGCACTTATATGTATGGTGGTATTATTATGGGTTGACATACCTGAGGCCATACCTAGACGCACATGTGACATGGTCCAGGATGAGCATGGTTGGTGTCCTGAGCGTGCACGGAGAAGTTGAGGTTACAGGTTTGAGTTTACAGCTTTATCTTGCTGAAAGAGGAGTGTTTTGTGGGGAGGAGATCCAACTGGTCTCAGTTTATGATTAAGATTTGTTTGTATTGTTTAAGTAAATCAGGCGTTTGATAAAAGGCCATTCTCACCTTATGATCGAGAAAGATTACTCTTGCCCAGAGGCTTTGAGGAAAGCATCCTAAGGCATGTGTGACAATTCAGTTAATTGATATCTCCTACACTTCCAAATTCACTGAAATTATGTAGTAGCTAAGCTTTTAAGATGGGATAATGTATATCAGCTGGGCATAATGGTATAGATTGAAATGGGGTGGGATTTGTTTTCCCCTCTGGTTACAAATCATGGAAGATAGTTGGTGTCTGTATAATGGACCCGTGATTTGGCTGATGCATCTCTAGTGGAAAAAAGAGGCAAGGTTTGTGAAATAAAAGGGTGGAAAAAGCAAAAAAAGCACACAAGGCATTCAGGAAGAATATGCCAGTACATTTTTCATAGCAATGAGGTAGAATAAACCCAGCAACACCGCTAACTATGCAGGGCTCCAAAATAAATCTAACACAAGCCCTGTCAGAGTTCAGAGAGGAAATGAAAATAGAGAAAAACATATTTCTTCAATAACCTTGAAGATTCAATTTTGGAGATAAGACAGAGCTTGATAAAATTGGTTGAGAGGGTAGATGAACTAGAACAGTAGAGGAAACAGCTGGAAGAAAGAGAATAGCAATATATAGATTTAGTGAAAACAAAAAGGCAATCATGCGTAAAACATTGGGGAAAAAAAGACTTAGAAGAAATAACATAAAATTTTATGGAATACTCTGGGAGAAGGAAAACAATTAAATCTTGGTCTTTATTCCCTTCTGCATAAAGCTGCTGGACACAGAAGACAAATCTGGCTGCCCAAAAAACAGCCCCAGAAACAGAGGCTGCATCCTTTATTTATGCATTTATTTATTTATTTGAAATTGGATCTGGATACAAGTCCAGACCCAAGTTGCACAAGCAGAGCCTGTTTCTTTTGAAAAACAGTGTCTTATCAGCAACCTTCACAGTGCAACCTTCCCAGCGATCAGCACTAAAAAAACCTAAAAAACTAAATAAATAATGAATGAACTCTCAATTTATTGTTGTTGTTGTTGTTGTTGTTGTTGTTGTTGTTGTTGTTGTTGTTAGTGTTAGTGTTAGTGTGTTTGTGTTAGTGTTAGTATTAGTGTTAGTATTAGTATTAGTATTAGTATTAGTATTAGTATTTATTATGGCAGATCTACCAACAGTGATTTCATTTCCAAACAAGTCTCTATTTTAATGCTGGCCATTAAGGTGCAGAGTTTAAGACGTGGGATACGGTGTGCTTATTTCATTTTAGACACTCGTAAGTCGTTTTTACAGCTGCTCGCGTTGCTGCCCCATGGGTGAGGTCTGGGACTTGCTGCTCAAGCAGGGCCACCTCTGGGGTCACTTCTGCTGCCTCAAGCCTTGGGTGCTTGGGTTTGGGGTGATGCTGCTCTGTTTCGGTACCATCACAGCTCCCGTATCCCCTTAGGGTCCCCACAGAGGGCATGAAGCACTGTGGTTTGAGACAAGGCTGTTCTGGGGAGAGAACAGTGTAGGGTGGGTGACTCATACCTGCCCAGCTGTACCACTGGAATATTTGTGTTCAGATGACGTTGCTGTTGTTGTTTCTATGTGGCATTTGATTATTTTTTTTTTACCTGGCTTTTCATAGCTCAGTGTCCCTGATAGCCAGAGATAGTTAGGATGGATGGCAGAATCCCTCTTCTTCCAGTGTGACTCTTGCCTATTTGCTGGCCAGGCTGGAGGCAACTTGGAGAAACACAGAATCCCAGACTGGTTTGCATGGGAAGGGACTTCAAGCCCTCCCCAGTCCCACCCCCCATGGGCAGGGACACCTCCACCAGCCCAGGCTGCTCAAAGCCCCGTTCAAGCTGACCTTGGGCACTGCCAGGGAGGGGCAGGTCCATAGGAAAAAATGGAATAATTCAACTCAAAGAGTTAACACCATCATCACCAAAAAGGAAGATTCCAGTGTCAAATCCATCCCAGCACCTGCACGTGAGCAGAAGCAGGGTGTAAGGAAGTGTGGGAGCCATGGTCGAAGAGGACAAGGGACTCCCTCATCTCTCCTGTAAGAGGAGGCCGAGCTGTTGTGAGACTGTTGGCTGCTAACAGCTCTGCCAAGGAGCAGACCAAGGCAAAGGGTTTTAGAGATAGATGTACAGACTAATTCAAAGTCCATTTTTCAATCCCAGCCTTTGAGTCAGGAAAGCAGCAAGCACAGACGTATGGAAATCTTAGCTTACAAGATGTGTTCAGCTTGGTTTCTCTGTTTCTGCACCTTATTCTCCCAGACCTGGTGGGCCCAGGTTTGCATGCGAGGGACTGGAGGTGGTCACAGCTGGGGAGGTGCCCACACGCCAGCACTGGTGGCTGTTTGCCATGTACCCTGTCCAGGATTGCCGCCTTTGGTCCTGTTGTTGTCTCCCTCACTGGGATTCCCAGTCAACGTCTCTTCCTTTAGAATAGTTTGTTCCAGTTTGAATCCTTCCTGGGAGGGAGCAGTTTTGAGAAGTTTTGTTGTTATATTCCTGCTTTCTCTAGCATCTCTGCTTTTCAAAACATGTCTGTTGGTCAGCAAGATGACCCAAGTCTTGCAACTGATTGGTTTTTTGGGCCTACACGTTGTATATGCTGGTCAGGACTGACTTATTTTCCTCTTGGTGGTAATGATCATTAATGGATACTGCGGTCCTTAGGGCCATCCAGTGTGTACGATGTGATTGCATTTGTCTTGGTTTATTTTTAGGGAGCCTCATATGTCATTGCAGAGGGCAGCAGCTACATTTTCTGCAGCATGTGTTTTGTTTTGGTTTTCAATTGAATTATGGGATGTTCAAAAATCACAAGCGAAGCTGTCATAGCCCCCAGCTCATGAGATGATCCAATATGATGCTTGCAGCGAGATATCTTGTCAAAGCCAAGACTGGCGGTGGATTAAAGTGTCACAAAAGCTTTATGAACTGATTTCTGGGTTGGCTTTACTTGGTTTTGTTTTGGGTTGGTTTTTTTTAAATACTTTTCCAGAAAGACTCACACCAGACCACAGGGTAATGGTTAGGACACTTGCATGAAATGTCAAAGACCAGTATTTTTAAGTCTGTGCTTTAGTCGATTTGCAGAGCAGATTTGAGCCCTCATTATTGGGCACTTTTTTGAATGGTATAATTAATACGTATTTAAAACAGCTCCTTCTAGTTCAGTGTCTGGATCCAGCAGCTTAGTGAACCAGGGCTCAAGCAATCTTGATGTGTGCTTAAAGACAATGCCAAAGCCAAAACGGATAAATCATAAAAGTAAGATACTTTCAAAAACATAAAGGGCTATTCAAATCTGTATTACTGGATGTGGGTACAAGTGGAAATCTTGTAAAATAGCTGAAGACTTCTAAAGCCAGATTTTCAGAAAAAAGATGCCTAGATTTTGCTCTGGATCAACACTGAAATTTTGATTTGAAACAGATGTTGAAACATCCTCATAAGTTTGCCGTCAAGGTTGTTTTTTGTTCGTGTCCCATGAGCGTTCTAATCTTTAAAGAGTTAAAAGGCTGGATCAACACTGAAATTTTGATTTGAAACAGATGTTGAAACATCCTCATAAGTTTGCCGTCAAGGTTGCTTTATTGTTTGTGTCCCGTGAGCATTCTAATCTTTAAAGTGTTAAAAGGCCACCATTTTCCGCCATTTTTCATTGTGACGTAGAGCAGACATCAGCCTCAAAGCACAGTGTTTTTTCTGGGAAGGGAGCCGTTGTCTTCTGGGCAGACCCATTAATTAGGTGCTATCTCGGAGTTCCAGCAGCCTTTAACGAAGGCTCTCTGAAAGCTGCTTAAGTGGCATCGCCAAGTTTTCTTTGTCCTTAAGAAAATGCAATTACATTAAGAAATTGCTTTGAGGAGTTAAATGGCAGTGGAATCTCGAGGTGACGATTTCTTCCCTTTCAGTAAATGCCATGATGGTAAAAAAAAATTAATTAGTGGGGACATTTCAGGAGTGTGGATATAATTGAGCTGTTCCATGCATCCAAATCTAACCTGGGGGGAGAGGAACAGGGGTAGGATGGGAATTGGGTTCACTCTGGTTTTGTGTTGCTGGCACAGGACTAAGGAGTTGGTGTTATCCTGGAGGTTCAGGATAGCAGAAGAGGTAAAAGCTGGGGGTGAGTGATGTACAATCAAATTAAAAGTGCAAGGCAGTTCTTGAGAAGGGAAACAAGCAGCACAGCTTACTTTGAGTGAGACTTCAGCTTGTATTTTATTTAATAAAGATGCTTTCCAGACGTAGCTGTGCTTAGGGTATGGCATTGGGTCCACCACTATGCCATCTGTATCCTCCCATGCCTCATAAAGCCAAGCTCGTGCTTCAATCTTCCTATCAGTGAGGACATCAATAGGATCTTGATTCTTTCCTTAGCAACTTTTTTTTCATTAAAATTATATGAACTTAATATCTTTGAGGCATCTTCCTTTCTGCCCTGCTTGCTGATACCATCCAGTGCATTGACCGCTGTCCTCGTCCCTCTCGTGTGCTCTTACGTTCACCGTTGCCCGTTTCATGCAGTTATTGATTACAGCCCGTGCTGCAGCCGTAACCTGCTTTACCAGAGCATTTATCCATGTGCCTTGAAAGAAACTTGTAAATGTGCATCGTTTGCAGTGCTTGTGATAAGAGGACCAGCAGGGTGAGGGAGGGGACCTCTGCTGTGGGGCCAGGCTGAGAGAGCTGGGGTTGTTCAGCCTGGAGAGGAGAAGGCTGCGAGGAGACCTTAGAGCAGCCTCCAGCAGTGCAGTTCCTGCGGTAAGAGTGCAGAGAGCAGGTTTAAGCTTCTCTCCCATGACCTGTAGGCACCAAACGCATTTTCTCACCACCCCTTCCTGGTTGTGTGCCACCATTTAAGATTTGCTAAACATAGGACAACCAATTCAGGGAAAACACACCCCGAACTGGTCATTCTGCCTCAGCTGAGGACACCTTGTCCTGCTCTTGCTGCTGAGGGGACACTGAGGAATGGTGCAGGGGTGAAGTAGGATCTGGGCTGAGAACAGACTTGCTCTAAATAAATCGCATTTTGCCCCTGTCCTGCTGGTGTCTCTCTGAGCTGTTCTCTTCTGACAATAATTTCTCACCTGCTTATTTTCTTCTGTTTTCTTTTAAACTTGCCAAACTCTGGCTTCATGACCTGCAAAACAGTTTGCCCTCCAGTGTAGAGCCTATTCTTTCTCATTTTCCATGGCTGCACCAGGATCCTGGGCTGAGCCCTCTCCAGGGTTTAAACCCCTGCCTTCTGAGTTTAAAAGCAGTGACCTTGGCTGCTTAAGAAATAGGGCTTCAGTAGCCTCTGATGTTTGTTATATGTCCCAGCCTCTAAAGGAGATAAAAGCCTAACCTGGCCCAAAGGTACAAGCAAAATGTAGCTTAATGCTATGAGTTTCACAGATAAAATGGCCCAAAGTCTCCCAAGGACAGAGTCAGCCTTGACACAGAAATTTAAAAAAGAATTGCTTTCTTATTGGTAATTCTTTGCTAGAGTTCAACAAAAGAAAACCCCATTTGGTTATAAAGTGACCTTGTCCACAAGAGAAATGTAGTATGTAGGTGAAGAAACTGATAGGTTTCAAGCCAAATAAAGGTTGCTGCAAACACCATCCAAAGCTGCAGTAAAAAAAAGATCTGAGTTGTTTTAAGTCCATACGCTTGTTTTATGTTCACTTTTCTATATCTTCTGCTCTCCCTAGGACATCTATTTGCCTCTCCTGTCCAGGTAAAAAATGCTTTTTATTGCAGAACATTGTGCAGAAATCTCCCCTGGGTGTTTCCAGATGTACTCAGCTCCTTGCTCAGCATGTCTTTCCTCTGCCTCCTCTCCTTGCCTGCTTTTTCAGATTTATCCCTGTTGAATTTGGTACCCGAGGCTGTAGTCTCCTTCTCCAGCACATCCCAGTGAGTCCCACACACCTGGGTGATGCATGGCCATGGCCACAGTGTGGTGGCCCCACAGCATCACTGGGAGCTCATGCTCCCATCCCTTGGGGGATGAAGGTCACTTTGAGAGGGTGTCCTGGTTTCACTAATTTTTTTAGAATCACAGAATCAGTTTCCTATCCAGGAAAGCTGCATTTCTGCAAGAACTACAGCACTTGTTTTAGTGGAAACAAAGTTGATTGGGCATTTTGTTTTAGTTTTTGGCCATTTTGCAGTTTTGAGATAACCAGGGGCAGAAGCTGGGGGGAACAAAAGCAGCTGACCATGATGGCCAACAGAAATTATTTCATACCATAAATGTCACACTCACTATAAATTGGGGAGTTTACCTCTCTTACTTTGGTTGTCACCCCTGGAGGGTCTCACCCATCCATCATTTGGCTCCCAAGGCCTCATACTCTCCGGCTTTCACTGGAGCCATTGTGTTCGCAGTGTTTATTATTCTCTTAAGATCTAAAATCTGGGTCTTATCTCTACCTTGAATGTGCCTGTACACATCTCTCACCTATTCTTCCCTGCTTCTCCTTCCCTTCCTGTGTATTTGAGTGCCCCTGTAGGACGCAGCATTTTCACAGTGTAGATGCGTATACAGAGTGCCACCCCATCACTTCTTTATCCCTGCTTTGGGAAGTTAAACAGCTCAAACTCTATGTTTTTCTGCTTACGGAAAGCCATTTTGTCCCTCCATCAGAGATCTTTAAACTGAGCTGTGACGTCTTCTGCAAAAGTCTGTATCTTCCAGCCCAGTGTCAAGTCATAGGTATGATATGTAAATACTGGAGTTAAATCCGTGGGGACACCGCTTCTACTGGCAATTGTCCCTTCTCTTATTGGACCTCTTGGACCTCAGCACATGTCCAGAGAGTTTGTAGCCTCAGTGTTCCCAGCACATTTCATGCATCTAAATATTTCAGCTACAAGAAATCAGAATAAAATATGGCATATTAAGGATTGATTCCTGCAGGATTTAATGTCCACCGGATGACTAAGAGATGTCCAGGGCCATGGTTGGTGGCATGAGTTCAGGAGGACTCCCATTGAGCGGGCGCATTGGATCCAAAGTCCTGCGTCGCAAAGCAGTGAATATGCATTCTGTGCTGGGGATTCTGGGTGTAGATGCCTCTGTATCATTCATTTCCTCTTTGTCAATATTAACTGATGTGTTAGTGATTAAGTTGAGCCAAGGCATTATTGCGTTGTCATTAATCATGCCTACATCTGTCATGGAAGTCATTAGAAAGAACCCGTCGCAGCTATTTTTATACCCCATTTAATTTTCATGCAGACATTGCATTTTAATTCTTGTAATGTATCTTCACAATGATGGGAATTTGCATATCTTCATTCACTGGAGAGGATCTATCAGCCAAAGCACAAATCAAAGGCTCTCGCTGCCAGGGGGATTTCTGCAGGAATCAGATTCTGATGACCGTGTATTTATTCCCACATACGTGTACTACATTAACAGGAATCACTTCACAGGTAGAATTACTACCCTGGACAATTCTAATTTGTTGGAAATTAAACGTAAGTGGTTGATTCTGGCTGCTACATGACATAAATTACTAGCAAATTGCTCTGTAAGATTTCATTATAAAGTACATGCTGTTGTGAATGATTTACTGTTTTAGTCCTGAACTTTTATTTGTGTGCCAGTGCTGGAAGGACAACAGCAGAACTTAACTTTTCTTTAAAGTCGCACAAATCTAGAAATGATGCTTTTTACTTGTCTTATTTGGCCTTTTGAAACTTCTTTCATTTGCTTTTATCCAAAAGCCAAGCACGAGGCACTTTTCAAAAGGCGGTTGTTGAGATACGTTAGGATCTTTTATTAATGCTGCAGAGTATTTTTAGTAAATGCAGAGCACCATCAGCTCCACAAAGCTTTTCCTGTAGTGCTAGTGGCTTTAGCTGAGCAATAACAATGCTTAAATGTAGCTCCTGTGAGAATAATTGCTCTGAAATGTGATGATGATTCCAACGGGAAGAGTTTAGATTCATGGATTGTTAAGGCTGGAAAAAAAAACTTCCATCACCATCTGCATAAAAGTGCTGCTGGCAAATCTGATTTTAAACTCTGTCCCACGATGCACCATCAAATCGTTCTGGGGCTGGTGTGCTGCACTCAAATTTGAAGACTTTGGCCATCCTCCCAACTTCTGTGAGCAGCAACTGTCCTTCCAGTACCTGAGTGTGGAACAACTCAGGTACCTCTCACAGGCAGCTTTATCTTTTTGAGGTTTACCCAAAATGCAGGAATAATTTTTCCTACTCCATAGCCAGTTCCTTTGCTGCTGCTTTTTTGGCCCACTGTGGTGAGGAGGAACTCAAGGGAGAAGGAGAGCCACAATCATCTGTCTGCTCAGCTGGCCAGAGATAGAGATGGAATAGATCTGGCATCACTTCTCTGCTCTGGGCTGTAGGAGCTGTTTAATCGTGGAGGCAAAGGAGAAATAACCCTGTGCTGTGCTGGCCCTCGCCTGGGATGGTGCCCTTGTGTTGGGCAATGTGTTGGCCTCTGTCCTGGTTTCACTGGGATAGAATCATAGGATTAGTTTTCTATCCAGGAAAGCTGCATTTCTGCAAAGACTGCAGTACTCGGTTTCATGGGAACAAATTGATCAGACACTTTGGGTTAGTGTTCGGCCCGTCCGCTCTGGTGTGCAGTGCAGGCCTTCAGCAGTTTGAGTTAGCCAGGTGCAGAAGCTGGGGGGAGCAAAAGCCAGGGCAGTTTACCCCAAGCTGACCAAGAGGATTATTCCATGCCATAAATGTCACTGTCACTATAAACTGGAGAGTTTGCTGGGAATGGCCCTCTTTTGACACTCCAAAGGGTCTTTGATGGTTGACACTCCAAAGGGTCTTGCTTGTCATTCAGCTCCCGCGGCCAACTCCCCTGCTCGTTGTGACCATCACAGCTTGTGACCACTACATTGGCTGAGTATAACTCCATGTACTTTATATTAATACTGTTATTAGTATTGGTTTTTACTATTATTATTTTACTAAATCTGTTTCTGTTTTAACCCATGGGTCTCCTTTTCTTTTCCCAATTCCCCTAAGGGGGAGAGCTGAGTACCTGGTTCAAGGACATCAGGTGGAGGAAACTCTTCTTCAATATGGACAATTAAGGTTTTGGGAAGGTTGCTTGATACAGCAGGTACCAAATACGAAGTGAATATTAGATGGTTTGGGGGTATGGAAGTGCTAAATTGTGTTAAAGTTTTCTTTAACCTTTCGTGCAGTAGTTTTCTTTATCCACAGTGAAAATTCTTCTTTGCAATTAATACTAAGGATTTTGGATTGAAGCAGTATAATATTTAACAGTGAAGTATTTTAATCATGGTTTTTCCAAATTACTTTTAAGGAGACAAATAATATGTGTCAATTAGGAAACTCTTCATTCTAAAATTAACATTTTTACATAGACTGCCTGAATGTTCACTTAATTATCTCTTAGAAAAGCACGAGAATCAATAGGAGTTAAACCTATATGTTTTAACAAACATTGCCTGCTCTTTCCATTTGTTCTTTTAAGTTTATGTGAGTTTGGTTTGGTTGGTTGATTTTCAGTTTTTATCTTAACCTACCTAAAGAAAATTCTAGAATAAGAGAGTTATGACTTTATCTTCAAAAGTAAAAAAAAAAAATAATTAAAAACCTCACACTTTTGCAACACTTGGTAGGAATTTTCGTGCAAGGATTTCTGAAAATACACCTATATACCTATATATGGGGTTTTTTTGGTATATTTATTTATGAATTGGCTGGAGAAGGAGAAGCAGAGAACTTTCTGGTCTTTGCAAGGCAGCAGGGTTTTGGGGTTTTTTTGAGGTCTGAGGACAGAGGGCAAGTTCCTCTTGGTAACATCTCATAGATCAGCGAAAATAATCAAATGGAGAACAAGAAATAGTACCAGATTTGCTGTCTCTCTCCAAAATAATAATAATAATAACAGTTCCCATGTCTAATGGCATAGGTATGTCACCAATTTCTTTAAAGTGTGGAGCAATGAGATGTGATGAGCCACACTGAGATGCAGTAGAAAGCTGGTTGTGGTAGGACTCCTTTTAGGTGTTGCTTTGAGTGTGACCTCCATGTAGGTCAGCCCTGTGGGAACTGCAAGAGGTCCACTCCAGGGGGAAGGAAAGACAGATATGGAAATCTTTCCCCCAAATCTGAACTTAAAAGAAGCTTCCTGGGGTCTGACAGATCTTCAGTGCAGTTTTTTGTTTATTTTTCCCAACTTGTTCATCCACTTTGAACACAAATGGTCCTGATTGATGGCCGTCAGCTGCTGGTGGGGAGCATCTCTCATGGCTTGGAGCCACGCACCGGATCCGTGGAGCGGGGATGTGCAGCTTTTGTTTTGCATCACGGCATTGTTGTGGGATTGCGGGCTCTTTTATGAGGCCATAAAACACTTTGAGACCAAGTGCATGGCTAGCAAAATCAAACACAGACCTGCCTGCAAAGTTGGCAGGTGATGTTTCCGTGCAACAGCTCCTCAGCTGAAAAATGCTTTGAAGTAAATGCAGAGTTTTACTGAGCTGGCTCTGCGAAGTGTGCAGGCTGCAAGGGTGGGTGCCTGCTTCTCCAGAGACATTCCCTGGTCCTGGGGAGGGGAGAGACAAATTTGAATGCCACAACTGGATGCAGCCCAGGAAATGGTTGCAGTCCAGAAACCCAACCATGTCCAGGGCTGCATCCCCAGCAGCAGGGCCAGAAAGACGAGGTGGGTATTCTCCCCTTCTGCTCTGCTCTGGTGAGTCCTCACCTGCAGTGCTGTGTCCAGATCTGGGGCCCCCAACTTAAGGCCATGGAGCTGTTGGAGCAAGTCCAGAGGAGGCCAGGAAGATGCTCAGGGGCTGGAGCAGCTCTGCTATGGGGCCAGGCTGAGAGAGTTGGAGTTGTTCAGCCTGGAGAAGAGAAGGCTGTGAGGAGACCTTAGAGCACCTTCCAGAACCTGAAGGTGCTACAGGAGAGATGGGGAGGGACTTTTTACAAGGGATGGAGTGATGGGATGAGGGGTGTTGTATTTAAACTGGAGGGGGGCAGATTTAGATGAGACACGAGGAAGAAATCTTTTCCCGTGCAGGTGGTGAGGCCCTGGCCCAGGTTGCCCAGAGAAGCTGTGGGTGCCCCCTCCCTGGCAGTGCCCAAGGCCAGGTTGGACGGGGCCTGGAGCAGCCTGGGCTGGTGGAGGTGTCCCTGCCCATGGGGGTTGGGCTGGGGGGGCTGTGAGGTCCCTTCGCACCCAAACTGTTCCATTATCCTGTGACTTGCCTGGGCAGAGGAGGGATGGCTGTTAAGAGTTAAGACACCGCTTCCTTCGTGATGTCTTGTAAGATAAAAACTGTTGCCATGGCATTATGCAAGATTTATATTTCCATGCATTACAACTTTCATTTCCCAAAATACAAGGAATAGCAGCACGGCCCATAAAAGATCATCAGCAGAGTAGACTCTATTGAATGGTAGTGGGTTATACCCATTTCATGGCTTTTTAAAGAAGCTCATCATTATTCAACAATCACATCCTCGCTCGAGCTAGTCAAATAAAGCAAATAATGATTTGCAGATATGTGGGAAAATTAATGTTGCAGCTTTGCTCCTAAGTCATTTCTTGTTTGTTTACTCATTTGAATATTTTTCACTTGCAAAAGTTTCACGTGTTTTAGCACAAATATTTAATCTTATAAAACTCAGAGCTGCTGTTTGATGCTTGCTGTTTGTTCGATATTTTCAGAAAATTTATTGCTCCATTGAGAAGCAAAACCAGGATGGAGGCATCAGCCAGGAAAATCCCAGCAAACGTCTGCAGCCAGGGGATGCGATTTGAACTGCAAAATTCAAGTTAGCAAATTCTTGAGAGTGGTGACTAATCTTCTGTGGTTGCAAATCCTTCTGCAAACCACACACTAACGTGCGTTGTGCAGCCAATGGGGGGAAAAGAAAATAAATAAAATTTTTAAAAAAGAAGAAAAAAAGAAATTATACTGAAATCTTACCTGTCTCAAAATCCATCTCACTTAAAATTTAGACTTTATTAGGTCTGAAAGTGATACATGGCAGGGGTTGGACTGGGGGAGCTTTGAGGTCCCTCCTAACCCAAACCATCCTGTGACTCTGTATCTTCTCCTGGATGCTGGCTGGAAGTCAGAACAAGAATGATAAACTGATTAGATGTCTTTTTCTTGCTCATTTATCCTGTTAAGAGTCCTGGAGCAGAAAGGGCGAGTTTTTTGCTGTGAGAAACTGTTGCTGGACCCACTCCACAGAAGTGTTCAAGCATTCAGTAACAAAGAAAACCACTATTGGTTTTAACCAAAATCAGTGGAAAAGTAATCAGAAACTGATGAGCTTCAGGTGATCCTGGCTTTCTAGGAAGAAAATAGCATTTTGATGAAACAGGTAATTGTTTAGGGAAAGTAAATTTTCCATGCAGATTTTTTAAGGCAATTGTTGTTGACCACTACTGATGAGAACTGCTGCTATGGTTTGGTTTTGTTTTGTTTTGTTTTTTAAAGCTAGTGAGTAAAATTAGATTTTTTTTTACCTGATAGATTTTTATTTGTCTGACCCTTTGTACACAGGTAGGGCTGATAAATCTACCACTATAACCTAAAATAAACAGATCCAATTACCTAAGTGGCTGCAGTATCATCCCCGGCTTCCTCCTGGTTGCAGACATCCATGCATGTTAAGGTGGTGCGTGCTGCTCTCATTCTCCTTTTTCCAGAGTAATTACCCCATATAAACTGAATTTGGCAACACAGAGCATTGCCAAGCTCGGGGGAAAATATTTTTGTAGTTGTTAGTGCTGTCATATTTCATTTATTAGTGCGTTATCAGATGGTTGTAACGGTGGTGTCATGCTGTGTGGGTGACAGTTGTGTTATTCTGTAAAAAGGGTCCAGCCCCAAAGCCTTTGCGATGTGAATGCGGATGGAAGTAGGTGCTGGAGAGATGGACCCAACAGCTGGTACAGCCAATGCAGGGCTCAGCGTACGCACTGCCAAGTTTGCAGGATTTAACTTATTAACTTTTCTAGGTTTATTTGGGTATTATTTTAAGTTTATATATTGGTGATTTATTTCTTTAAATATATACCTATTTTTTGATATTAATCTGATTTTATTGCAGTGAAAGTATACCTCAAATAGTTCTACCACAGACAGCAATCTTCCTTTTTCCTTTTTGCTTCCAAATAAGGATTTAAAAATATTTTTCAGTAGTCTCAGAAGAAGAAAACAATCTCTGAAAATGACTTCATGAGGCTTTTTGGGAAAGAAGACAGAAACTGAACAAGTGCCTGGGGCAGAAGCTCAGCTGGCATCCACAGCTGTATCTGATGAAACCCCCAGCACCTTGGATGTTCTTACCAGCTGGGCACTGAGGTGCTTCCTACATCAGAAATGTTTTTTAAGGGCTGATGGGAATACCGTAATTTGTGGAAGGGATGGATTTTACAGAATTGCCTATTAGGGTATTTTTCATAGGGTATGTTGTAAAAGCACTGATTGATAAACACTGTAGATATGGTGGGTGTTCCCTCCTCCGTTTGTTAGTCTAGGTGCTGCCTATCCTAATTAGCTCTAATTGTCAAAGGTGCGCTTCAGAAGAGGATTCATTCTGCATGGTGGTACTGGTCCAAGTAAGGATCACTTGGGGTCCAGTGTCCAGCACGACTCCTGCCTCACCTCAACTTCTTTGCAAAACAGAGGCTATGTTTTTTTTAAAATTTATGATTAATTATTAGAATTACACTATTATTTTTTATTATAAATATAGATGCTTTTGCTTTCTTCAGGCCTCTGTGGGAACCAAGGGAATATGCCTCGTAATCTCAGTTCTGCCATCAAACCCCACATTAGTTGCCTGTAAACCATAATGCTATTTATAGTTTATGGGGGTTTTGGTTTTATTTTCAAATGTGTGCATATTTGCTTTGTATTTATCTGGAAGAACACAGTGTTCATTTATCTTCAAAAAAAGATATGGGCAGATGGGGGGTGCAACGCTCTATTATCTGGGCTACTTCTGGAAGCTGTTGGAGGCATTTTCATGGAGATTATGTGCTGCCTACCTAAAGGGCTAAGAGCAGCTGTAGATCAGTTAAGTGTTGTAATAATTTGCCTGTCTAGACTTGTGTAGTGCATCCTCTATTCTCATATCAAGGAAGCGAGGGTGCTTCTCCTTCCCCTGCCTCCCAGTCCCAGTTGAATATCCATACAAATCCCTTGGAAGGAAGCAGTGCTGCCGAACCGATGCTGCTCCCCAACCTTTGGCTGCTTCTCTGCAGTAGCCAGGAAGCTGATTTGAATTTGGAATTCTTTTGGTGGTGTTTTGTTTTCTGCTGCATGAAATAAACCCAAGTCAGGACCTGGGAAGCTGAAAGTGCCATTTCATTTTAGTTTTCAATTGCTTTATGAAAATAATCCTCAGAATAGCTGGAGGCATCCGGAAAGAACAGCTGGAGAATGGAGAGATGCGGAGGGGTGGAAGGGCTTTGCCAGCATTGTAATGAGTCCTGCGGTGCAGATGGATAGAGCCATCTTTCCCCAGCACGTCCCAGCATCCAGGGATCTGCTGGAGGCTGTTCCCACCGCTGGTGTCCTCAGCTGCTCGTAGGTGTGTTGCCCCCAGCTGCCTCCAACTCTGCTCTGGCTTTAATTGTGAGAACAAAAACCGGCGATGAGTTGGCCAAATGGCTGCAGCGCTTGGTGCAAAGGGGCTTGGTCTAAATGTTCCTGACGTTTGCCTCAGACCTGCTGCACAATGGCTTCACTGGGTCTCTTTCTTTCAGGTTGCTCCAGATATTGCTGGCTGTTTGCAGTGTTAATGGACATTGAGCTGTTTTCAGATAAATGGTGATAGGATGGGGTGTAACGGTTTTAAGCTGAAGGAGGGGAGATTTAGATGAGACGTTGGGAAGAAATCCTTCCCTTTGAGGGTGGTGAGGCCCTGGCCCCACTTGCCCAGAGAAGCTGTGGGTGTCCCCTCCCTGGAAGTGTTCACGACCAGGTTGGATGGGGCCTGGAGCAGCCTGGGCTGGTGGAGGTGTCTCTGCCCATGGGGATTGGACTGGGGGAGCTGTGAGATTCCTCCCACCCAGTGCACCCCGATCCATGGAAGCTTGGGTTTGGGGTTTTTTAGGAGTTTTTGCTGAGATACCTCTTGTTACAATTATAAAAAGAATAAAGAAGGAAAAATAGAGGTTTACTGTTGAGTCTGCTGACTGTGCTACGGGGGCTCCAGGAGCGCGGGTTCTCTGAGCAGCTTTGCCAGGCATTCTGCAGAGCTGTACATCAACCAGTAATGCACACACTGCCTTTATTTTTAGGTTCAGAACAAATGGTGCTGGAGGAAGATAAAATCCATTTAAATATGTGGATAGACATTCTATATGGTATTTTGACTCTACGGATCTATACGGGCACATATCAGACAGCAGACTGCCATGCATTTAATTTGACGTATTTATACATATATATTAATGAATCTTTTTTTTATATAAAAGCACACAAGCCCCATTGCCAACACCATAATATGTAATTTCGACTTTGTAACCTATCAACTACTTGCTGATGTGGCCTGGGAGACAAAGTACTGCCTCTGCTGGAAGCTGAAGAAATGCCACAGAATTTTCCTGAGAGTAATCTTCAGAGCCCCAGCACGATAGATCAGAGGCACAGGCGCAGACACATAATAAAAAAAAATAAAATTGACTGCCTAGCCCAGGCCTTCATTACCAGGCAGGATACAAATCCTAGCGAGTAACTTTCCCTCACAGGCAAACATTCCCTCAGTAACTTGAAAATAAAAAAAAAAAGAAAAGGAAAGAATAAAGGCTGCCTTTTTAAGCCAGAATGACTCTGACTTTGCACTGCACATCCCTCAGGCAATAAAGTAATTTACAGGATGTTTCAATCAGATATTGGAACCAGTGCTTGCTTGAATCACCTCAGCTTCACTGGAGTTTTAAATACATGGTGGTGGCAGCTGCATGGGTTAGCAGCACCTCCACCTCCCAGTTCCACCTCTCACATCACCCAGTCCCAGTCCCACCTCCCACATCACCGATTTCCACCTCCTAGTGCCACCTCCCACATCCCCCAGTCCCTCACAGGGTGGTCTGCTAGGCGATGGTGTGGTCCTCTGCGCATCTGGAGCCTCACCCCTGATGAAATGGTGTTACCTGACCTGGTTTCTCATTTACTGGTCTTGTTTTCTGCAGTGCAAATCCTCTCCCAAGAGTATTTAAGGTATTAAACATAGATTGTTGCTGGAATAGCGTTCCTGTTGGGTGGATCAAATAAAAAGTGGCCACGAATGCAATAGAAACCAAAGCAGAGGCATCATTTTTTCTTATTTATTCCTGTTGCTGAAGCTGGGAGAGAGAAACTAATTAATTTGCTTAGGCTAGAATGCAAATTGGAGAAACCAAATCAGCAGGTAAAGCCTCTGCTCAAGGCCACACAGTCAAAATAAATTCACTCAATAAAATGTTTTCTCCTCAACAAACTTTACAGTAAAGACCTCGATGTGTTCTGTGCCGTGAAGAGCAGCTGTCTGCTTTAAAGCAAACAGGCGTCCTTGCTGTCATTTCTCTTGATAGCCAAGGAGCCTTCATTTCCCATTTTATAATCCTTAAGACATGAATGTACTTGGGCTACAAAATTCATTAAAAATTAATATAAAGCCTGTTCTAACTCCAGACTATTTGCTTCCCAAAGATAATTGTTTAAGAGAATGAACTGCACTCCCTTTGCGGCTTTTCTGTATATTTTTCTAAAACTAATACCAGAATTATGAAAGACAGGAATAAGTACAGCAAAGTAAATTAAATCAAATTGCTAAAGCCTTGGGGTAGAGCTAGTGCAAGTGACTTAAACACATATAAGTTCCAAAAAGCTACAGTTAGGTTTCCTTCTGAGCATCATTTCCCTCAGAAGATGCCTGTAACACAAGCACCTTCGCTAGCTGCAAAATCACTGTCTTGTAAAAAACACCAAAAAAGACCAGAAAAATAAACTGTTAGCTCTGGCTACTATCATTTATTGTAGTTTTTATCATCCCTTTCCTTTTGCATTGAAGTTATTACCTGCAAGAGTGTAACTCTGAAACCAACAACCAGAGTTAATTTTCTTTTGCTGTCACTGGGTATCATCTCTTCATGGATAGATGGAAATTCTGTCTTTTAAAGACTATTTTGACCTTAAAGGCAGGGGAAACTTTATTTAAAAGCTATTTATAAGGCTGAAGTTTCTTATAGGTAAATAAACCAGGGGAAGAAGAGAGAGGGGCCTGAATACCAAGTACATGAGGAGGTCATGGATATGGGATTGTCATGGCTGAAATGGGAAGAAAACCTAAATAACTTATTTCTCAGGGTGGAGAAATGACTGTAAATAGTAAATATTAATAAATTTGATTAATAATTTCTCTGGTATCTGTTATATATCATGGTTTAGAAGGTATTTGAACAGTATGAACAATTGTAAGACAGGATGGTTAGAGAAAAATAGGAGAATCTTAGAAGAAAGCTGAGATCTGGCACTCCTTTTTTTCCCAGAATAGCTCTTATCTTTATGCCAACAATTCAGCTGCTTTTGGGCACTCTGAGTGAGGCAGAGTAAGAGGGAGAAATTGTATGGTGAGGGCAGATGAAGGCACTGTTGGGTTGTGTTGGAAGGGCAAACAGCAGGATGGTGGAATTTCTTACAAATTTATCTTTCATATTTATTTTATTCTGTACCTGGGCAGAAAGAGTAGTCATGGTGTGATGGAATTTCCTGATGACACAAAATTGGGGGATCTTATCAATGGAAAGCAGGCTTGCGGTATGGAGGATTTAGGATTTCTGGTCTTTTATTTGCAGTTATGTGTGGTTGTACCAGTTAAGGATCAGGCATCAGAATTCTAGAAAGCCAAATGGTGTTTAATCTGTGAAGACGAAGGGTTGGGCTGGGATCAATGGGGTTTTGACTCGGTAATTTCCACATTATCTCTTCTTCACCAGTCATTTATTCGGGAATCTTACTCTCCAGAATTGACTTTAATGTCGTGTGCTCTGTGTTTAGCTAGATTCTGTGAAGATCATTCTATGCAGAGCTCATCAGGGGTTTTATATATTTATGGTTTATGTCTGTAAGACAGCACTTTCTGTATGGATGAGAAGATTTCTATCTTACCAGCATAGGAGGCTTTCAGAGTTTCTTCTGTCTCATGAACTAAAGAATGAGCTGTGGTTTTTTAAAAAAGCCAGAATGTTTTGTTGCTGTTTTGCATGCAATTGCGAACACGTACACGTTTTTTCATGCACGCTACCTAGTCTAAATAGCTGTGCTGACAAGAGCTGAGTGCCAGCGTTATTCTGTCCAGGTTGCCCTTACTCTTCTGTAATGATCAAGTGATCAAAAGGCAAATGTGGAGGGTGAAGTTGTGTTTTTGCATACACTGTATGTTGGCCATATTTTATTTATTTTTTGTTTTGCTGGAATCAAAAGTCTGTCAGATTTTGTAGCTGCGAATCTAAATTATTTAAAACGCAGTTTAATTCAAGCTATGAGAAGATTTCCCATTCTGTGCTTGCTGGAACATCAAACCAACACCTGAGCGTCCTGGAAGGAGGAACATATGGATATGTATTTGTTAAGGCCTGAAGGCAGCTGCTGGGGTGCGTGTGTCTGTGCTGCTGCCTTGATCCATCTTCTGTCATGCAGAGTCAGATCCCCGCTGAACAGAGCATCACTGCCTCAGCTCCATGCCAGGGCTGTTGTTGCCTTGCGCACTTTACCTCCACCGAGTTTGAAGCTTTTATCTCTTTTTCTCCCCTTTCTCCTCCTGGGCTCCATGGTCAACAGGACTTCTTGCTGCAGCTCGTGCAGTAATGTCAGTGAAGCAGCACGGTGTCATAAAGTCCTAGAATAATTTGGTTGGAAATGACCTTTAAGATCATCAAGTCCAACTGTACCCTGTCCACCACTAAACCATGTCCCTAGGCACCTCATCTCCCCGTCTTTTAAACACCTCCAGGGATGGTCCCTCTCTGCCATGTAGCTCTCCAGCCACTCACCCCCAAGCCTGTAGGGTTGTATGGGGTTGTTGTGACCCAAGTGCAGGACCCAGCACTTGGCCTTGTTGAACCTCATGCAATTGGCAGGAAACGTCAATAAGTAGAATGCTTTCGGTGTGTACATTTCTGTTAGGAGCTGATCGGTATCTGTCGAGGTTGTACACTTGGTGTTATCGAGTTCCACTCTCATGGATGCTGCGTTAAGCTGTGGTGCTCTGCCCTTTCAGCAGTGGCTGGTTAACACTGTGTTCATTTGCTAACGAATCTCCTGCTCTCCCTTCCTGTCTCCTTGCAGACCCCCCTGCAGTGGAGCCCACCTTCCTGGAGATTCGGCAAGGTCAAGGCCGGAGCATCACCATGAGCTGCAGGGTCCTGAGGGCATATCCCACCCGGGTCCTCACCTATGAATGGCGCCTGGGTAGCAAGCTGCTGCGCACCGGGCAGTTCGACGTGCAGGACTCCACCGAGTACACAGTCAGCAGCCTTTCCCGTGACAGCTACGGCATCTACAACTGCAACATCATCAACGAGGCGGGCGCTGGCCGGTGCAGCTTCCTGGTGACAGGTAGGCTTGGAGATGTCAAGGTGATGGGCTGACTTGGGTTGTTTGGTTGGTGGTGTTGGGTCATGCTACTCCTGCCTCAGCTAACGAATTAGCAAAGAGATGCATCCTTCAAGGTAGAATCACGGCTTAGGGCATCTGGTTTGGATTCTGGGGAGATTTAGCTTATTTCAGGGGTTTGAGGATACAGGTTTTTACATGCAAAATGTACATATCCCATCTCTGCAGGCATCGGCCAGTATGCTTTTGAGAGCCATCAGGAAGCAAATTTCTTCTATTTGAAATTTGCAATGCGTCTTGAATTTCCTCTTCGCTTTTGGTGTGCTCAGCGAGCTCGGGGACCGGGGTGGACAGACCACAGTCTCGAGCAACTTCAAGCTACCTTAGTACAGAGGGGTGTTGAAACATGTTCCTTGTCTCAAAAAGCAAAGGACTTTGTGGAGTTACTACACAAGATCACAGACTCAGAGAGGGTGTGCAACCCCTGCAATGACCTAACTATTTGGTGTAGTTAACACTCTGGATTGAGATGAGCATTATACATCTTTTATCTGTAGTATCTTGGATCTGAATGATAAACTGGTTGTTTAGACATGCAAGTCTTGATTCTGCCTCTGTTGGAAATAAAGTACTGTGACTCAAAATCTCACCCGTCAGAAACTTGAGAAGGAAGATGAGAAAAGAAACCAAGAAACAAGAAATTCAGAATTTGTAGAGGAGAGCTGTCTTAGGAGAAAAGATTCCCCATCTTAGTTGGGATTCTTTTCTGGTTTAACCGGCTTGGGTACTTTTGGACTTAGTTGAATGGCACCTTGTTGTCAGGGATGTCATCGGGCCAACAAATGTGGTGGGAAGACAGTGAGCAGCCCGATGACTGATGGTTCTGCTTCTTCCAAAATGTAATCAAGCCTCTGGCTGACTGCTCATTCAGAGCCTCCACGGAGGTATTTTCACAGCCCCTGGCTTCTCCAAATCTTTGGGGTTTAATCCAAAAGGCTGGTCCGAAGGAAACCAGAGAAAGAGTCTTTTTCCTCAAATGAGTAAATGCAGTTCAGTTTATTGTTCATCACGCTTTGGACCCAGACTGTGGAAACCTATTCTGAGTCAATTATTTTGCCAAGATTGGGGCAATCTGAATGGCTTTCTGTGATTTATTACCATGCCAAAGCAAGCCACGTAACTGAAAATGAGTACTAAAAGGGTTTTACGATCTACTCCGTCTCACATTCCTCTGTGTGCTGTGCTCATTTCTGTTTGATACATTATGCGAATTTATGCTGTGTGGTTGTATTAAGGATGCTGAAGGTAACACGTTGGGTTATGACTTCTGTGCTTTCCTCAGTCTTTTAAGGTTAACACCAACATGTTTAGTATATATATATTCTTTGACGTGTGGGGTTGAACGTGCTCTTAGGAAAGAGCAACAGCTGTATTCTGGTCCCACGTCTCATCAGGGCACATAAAGTTAAAGCGCTAGGGAACGGAAAACGCACAGAAGAAAAATGACACAGTGGTTAAAAAGGAGGTGTACTTTTCACCGGGAATGGGAATACAGAGAAGAAATAGGTCCCTTCTTAGACACACACACACAGAAAAAAGCCAAATAAATAACCCTATGGCAGGAATCTGGCGATAGTGGGGAGCTTTTCTTTTGGGTGGGATGATGGGAGTTGTCGTAGCCCATTTTTAGTTGGTTTTATTTCCAGGTTTTTGTGTAGTAGTGATGTGCTGCAATGCTCACGTTGCAGGGGCTGCAGAGAAGCATTGGTATGCTCAGAGAAGGGTTTTCAGTACAGTATTAAAAGCAGCCTAGATGAAAAGATTTATACTGGCCCTAGAGTTTGCAAAACCTATTTTTACTGTGTTTGTATTTTGAGCCAGATTTGAGAAGATGCAAGCAAAATAAATCACATGTTGGAAAAGGGGTTGATTTATATCAGGTGGGGCAATCTGAGGCAGCTTAACCTGCGACTGTCTTAAAAATAAATAAGAACACACAAGCAGAATTGTATTTGCGGTAAGCAGAGTTGAGTTCATGCTGTTTGCAGCTTCATAATCTATGTATTTTATTCAGTAGTTGCTAGTGCACATCACATCCAAAGAGCAACAAAAACCACATTTCAGGCAGGGTGTTGTTAAAACCCTTCCAAGGCTGGAAGCAAATATGGAATTTTTTTTATTTATTTTTTTTTCTGTTGAAATTTACTATGCTGGTGGCTGCCTCGGGCTGAATTGTTCACAGGAGCTGCTGCACGAGGGAAGGATCCCTTCCCTGGTCCTGCTACCCACACTATTTCTGATACAAGCCAGGGTGCTTTGGCCACAGGGGCACCATCTTAAAATCAACTGCAGACACTTGAAATTGCAAAGTCTGGAGTTCTTCTCCGTGGCCCTGTTATCTGAATTAAACAGTGTTCTGTCATTTAGAGGTTTATGGCTTTGTTAATCTTTTTTTATTGGGGAAGATCTTTTGTGTGGAACTGAGGGACAGAAGTGTATATTGTTTTAATACACATTTTAATTTGTTTCTTGAAAACTCCATGGGATTCAAGCAACAAGCAAAAATCCTGTTTTAGAAAACTTGCTGGGAAGCAGGTTCATTGTACTCTTTTTACCTGCACAACCCCAAAATGCCAGGATTTTGTCAACGAACTGTTTTCACTCTACAGTGGGGTTTTTTGTCAGTGTGAAGGTAGCTTCCCAAGCAAGTAACTCAGAGGCTGAACTGTTTATGTGTTAGCTGGAAGACGTGGCAATGCCTCTGATGTCCTCTCTGTTCTGTCCATCATGGAACGATTGACCAGTCAGGTTTTTTGGTAGTGGCTTTTGGATGAGTACAGTGAAATGGACACATAAGGAAAGCTCATTGGCACGTGTGGAAGTAGAAACATAGGCACCAAGAATAATCTTCATACCTAAAATATTTCAGAGTAGTTCTCCTAAACTACCAAAAGATTAACTGGTGAGTTGAAAACAATTACTCACTTTTTTTTAGTAAGGTGTATGCATGCATAGTTTAAATGAGTATTCTTATTACTTTGGTGAAGTTTAAAGGTATAAAAGCCCATTCTGTTTTTCCTGTAGCCCCATCTCTTCGCACACTCTCAGCTTAAGGGGGCCATCTATACTACTTGGTAATCATAACTGAAGGGCAAAACCAGGTCCCTGGCAGAAATACAGAAACATAAGATTTTGACTCATTTGAGGTGTGTGCCAATTCATTTTATGCTCATTTCTAAACCAAAATACAAACCAGAACTGAAGCAAACCCCCATGGCGTGAGTATTCCTCCACTGAAACGCTGCTGTCCTCCCCCACCAAAAGGGCAGCTTCTGCCAAACAGACCCACGAGCTTCACACATGCGCAAGTGGGGGGTAATAATATGATTTTATGCTCTAATTCTTTGTCTGGAGAGCCTTGCAGTAATCATGCTGTTCTCACGAGCTAGCCGGGAGCATCCAGCCAGTGGTCCAAGGGAACCTACCCCTGTTTGAGGATGGTGCTCCTGTAGTCCAGGCTCCTTGGCTCTTTGCTTGGAGACGTTGAAGGCTGTTATCTTCTCTTTATCATAGTTACCATATCTTGTTGATATGAAGACATTCAGTGTGGCCAAATGGGCTCCACAACTTCCCAGGAGAGGAGGGGGCCAGAGTCCTGCTCCATTCCCCGCATCCTTTGGGATGGATGTACCTGCCCATGCGGAAAATACCCAACCCCTCACATCATCCACTGCTGCCTGGTGATGACTTAAAGGAAGGCATCTACTCAAAATCTAATTAGGCTCAAGAGTCATAAAACCATAAGTCCATGTACTGAGTCCTGTCCCTCACCCTCTCTCATTAATAGGAATATTTCCAGTTGTACTTTTCAGGCTTAAAACTGTTTTTTTTTCTTCTTCTGCTGATGTCCTCAATAAATTTGCAGGGACATTGACTGCATAGCTGGCCATCCTGGGTCAATCAGCACAAGGTGCCAATGAAAAATGAAATATGGAAAAATACTTTTCCTCTTTTCCTATTCTACACCATGAAGGATTTCTCTATTTGCAACACTAAAACGCCTTTGGTTGGGATAAAAAGTGTATGCATTTCAAGTGGTTGTGTCCTTTTAATTTTAAAAATCGGAACAGGATGGTAAATGAGAGTCACAGGCATGGTACTGGGGTGTGTTAGAGACAGTGGATGGTCCTTTAGGAGGCTTATATGGGAAAGGCAAGTGCTGTGCTGGAAATACAGACATTTTCTTTTCTTAGAATAAATCAAATATTCTCCTTGGTAGATACACTTCTGTTCCTCTTATGCACATTTCCCTCAGTGGGAATTAAGGAATTATATTTGCTATGTTCTTTTAAATATTTATCTTTTTCTTTTAATATGTGACATTTTCCCTCCAAACCGTTTACTGTCGATATTTTTGGCAGGGTAAAACCCTGGTTCGCCTGAAGTCTAAAGAAAACTGATCCACTTTGGTGAATTCAAAATCTGTCGTGTAGAGTCGGTACCAGAGGGCTTGAGATTTGGTATTTTGTGGTTTTTTGTAACCAAATCTTCCCTGTTTATACTTTGTACTTCTCCAATCTCACGATATCTCCCCAATGCCTTCTTGCATCCATCCTCTGTGTCCTCTCTGTTCGAGCAAGTCCCTGCACAAGGCTGCGGGAGCCCTGCAGCAATGTGCTAGTGCCCGTTAGCTGCCTGCCATTAATTTTTAATCTAAAGATCTTCTCCTCAGTGTTATTATTCCTGTTTGTTTATTTCAGCTTCTTTATTTTGCTCTTGAGTTTTGTTTTTTTTTTGTCATTTTATCGTCTGAATGTGGAGCAGGGGTGGTTGTTGCAGCTGGGTGCCCCAGGGGCTGCTGCTGAAGGGTAGCACAGGGCGGGTCTTTGCCAGCTTTATTTAATTTCTTAATTTCACTGTTTTCTCCCTTAGAGTAGTTCTTAGGCACTTGATATCCTTTCCCTCCGGCTTAAACCAAATTTAGTACTCAAACAATGCAAGACACAGCAGGATGGAGAAGGGTGGACTGCGGGAGGTCACCCTCTTGTCTCCCTGCTCCTGCCTGTCTCATCCTCTCCATTCTCCACACACAGCCCACGCTGGCTTCAAAACATGGAGGAAAAAAGTCAGATGAGGTCAAAGAATGTCCACACAAATACACTAACAACGGCCGCAAAAATCTCCTAAAACAGCTGACTTGTGCTGTCAGGTTGCTCCTGTCCTGATTTCCATTGCAATTCTGTGCTCCAGCTGCTCCCTGCCCTCAATCCTCTATTTTACCTCTTTTGAGTGTGAGACCAATTATTTATTTTTCTATTTCATTATCCTGTCATAAAAATTACATTCAATAGAACAATTTACTATTACTCGGTAGGTTTAGACAAGACATTAGGCAGAAATTCCTCCTTGTTATGGTGGTGAGCACTGGCCCAGGTTGCCCAGAGAAGCTGTGGGTGCCCCCTCCCTGGCAGTGCCCAAGGCCAGGTTGGACGGGGCTTTGAGCAGCCTGGGCTGGTGGAGGTGTCCCTGCACATGGGGGGTGGGACTGGGGAGCTGTGAGGTCCCTTCCCACCCAAACCAGTCTATGATCCTATGCATCATCTGAGGATATTTCTGAAACCAAAACAATGCTTGGACTTTCTGCCTGAATTTGTGCGGGTCGTTTGTGCCTGACTGCTGGCTCCAGCCCATGGAGCACAAACCTCCTTATTGCTTTTAGATCCTTCATCTGTCTCCGGATTGGCCATGACATTTTCCTGAACTGCTCAGATACTCGTGGTAGCTTGGCTCTGGGTCGCAGGGTGGTGCACTCCTGCCTGTCAGCAGGCTCTCGGATACTTTGCTTTAATGGCCAATTTTCCGATGGTTATCCTTTTGAAACTGCCGGAGTGCGAGGCTGAGACTGAGGTCTGATTCCCTTCGCTCTTTATCGTCTTCTCTTGGGTCGTGTTATTGAAAGCTTCGGATTGAATTTTCATCTCCTTACTGCTGATTTACAGCCTGAACAAAGATGCTATCACACTGATGTCTGGTTTTGAAAATTGCTTTAAAACCATGCAAAAGTGGAGAACAGTGCATATTTTTTTCTTCTTTTTTTGTCCTTTTTTAAAATTTTATTTTATTTTAAAGATTCAATGCCAGCAAGACCAGCTGTCTTATTTTCATGGCTGTCAGCAAGTGCCGAGCCTGTTGACTTCATGGGATTTGTGAGTGCTTGGCAGCTCAGGGAAGTGAAGCCACTCACCAATGCCAGGTCTGGTCCAGCCCAGCTTGTCCTCCTGAGTGGGACTTGCTGGAAGAAACTGGTGCAACACTGGTTTGGAGATACCTATGCACTATTTTATGTCTCTTGTGAGACAGTTGAGCTGTAGGAATTGTGTCACTGCTCACATCTTGTGTTCAGGTAAGAATCCTCCTGAAACAACTGTGTCAATGCCTGGGTCTGGATGTATCTGTTCCCCAGAGAGTAAATGCACTTTTAAAAATATAAAATCACAGAATCATTAGGTTGGAAAAGCCTTCTAAGATCATCAAGTCCAAACGGCAACCCAACCCCACCATGGCCACTAAACCATGTCCCCAAGTGCCACATCCACAAAGTTTTTTAACCCCTCCAGGGATGATGACTCCACCACTGCCCTGGGCAGCCCCTTCCAATGCTTGACCACTCTTTCAGTGAAGAAACTTTTCCTCGGATCAAATCTAACTCTCCCCTGGCTCAAAATATCATAGTGACAGAGGGACAATTTCTTCCTTGTGCTTTACTGAAGAGTCCTGGCCATGGTCAAACCGTGTTTGCAAGCCAGTGGGCTATCTGAGGTGTCTTTGGTGCAGCCAGGACAGCCAATGGGAAACATGTGGGTCAAACAAACTCAAACATTTGCACCACTTTCCATCCAATTTGGTGACTGCTTAAACCATTAAATTCCAGGTGCACCACCTTTGCCCATTTATGCTTTGATCTTGAGAAAGTCAAGTTTCAGCGCACTGCAGAAATTCAGGGTCTGTCACTACAATATTATCAGCCCCATATTTTTTTTGAAAAATTACCAAGTTCAAAGAAAACCAATCAAAACAACTTCTTTAGTGCAGTACCACATAGTTTATTTCCTCAACTGCAGAATTCATCTTTGTGCTAATCTAAATAATTTATATGAATCCAGAAATGAGGTCCTATTAAATCTTTTTAAACATGGTTATTTTTTCCTTCAATCAGTTTTGTGGCCTCTAAGAATCTGTGTGTTCTCTGGGAAGAGACCTCTGGACACAGGGATGTTACTTTCTGGAGCAGAGGGTTGGATGAGTGGCAGAGTTATTTGTTTAATCATCCTGAAATACAGAAGAAGGATTGCGGATGAAAAAATATCTCATGAAATAGATCCAGGACGATCAACAGGTTCAGGGCTTCATTTTAAGAAGGGCATGGCCATGGAGCACATCTGTCATGGGAAGTGCAATGGCGATAGGAGGTTGAGCATGCCCTAACACCTCTGTCACTCTAGTTCAAGTACCATATGCAACGGAGAAAAAAAATCAGCAAGAGAGGGTGAGAGTTTCTCCACCTTCATCCCACCTTCTCCTCAAAGCCAACTCAATGTACATCATAGCATGGGAATTAGCTTATTACAGAGCTCAGATAAAGAGAGAAAGGGGAGGCAGCAGCACCTTTCCTCATCAGACAAACTTTCCTCTTTTCCAGGTTGAGTGTTCTGGACCTTGTCCTTTGGATCTTGTCTTTGACATCAAATTGTCTCAAGATTCAGTTTTTATGAGAAAAAGCAGAGAGAAACATCAATTTGTGTTTGATTTCAATCAAAATTTGCTTTTCTTTTTCAGTCAAAATTAGAATCAACAGTAAGACATTCAGTTAATCCTTGTGCTTAACTCTGTGCAGCTCTTTTCAATATGCCAGTTCCTTTATTGCCTCTTTTATTGTGGTTCAACTCCACTGTTCGCATGTGTAGTGGTGTTGGGGAGGGTAGATTTAGGTGCTGTCCTCTCCTGTTGAGAAGCATCATTGACTCTCAGGTGGCCACATCACCCACACAAGGGATGTCCTGGGATGGCTCCTGCTGCCTTTACAGTGGGCTTTCACCTCTCTGCAACTTTATAGACCAAAAAATAGCCCCAAGCCTCCCATGAGGAGGTTTCTGAGAAGCAACTGAGGACTGAGTTTATCATCCCCATCCCTCCAACAAGGTAGGCAGTGATGGTGGCACAAGGAGCCCTATCCTCAGTGCATGAACAGCTGCTAAATGACATCTTACGGTGTTTTAAAGCCTCTGTTTCCTCTCTACATTAAAAAAAAACCCAAATGAACAGTCAGATGGCAGCAAGGATGTTAAATGAGTTCACTGGGCTCAGCTGTACCCTGAGTCAGTGATCATTTAGCAGAACAGCAGAGCAAGATGCCAAATCCCGCTGTCCCCAAAGCCCTGCACGACGCTGGGGGCATTTGCTTCTTCCCTCTCCCCGCTATTTCTCTGTTTCCTTTCAAATTGGAGGTCACAGGGTACAGATTTTTCTGCCCAGCTGAGGGATGTTTCAGATTTCCCATCACTTATGGGAAATGTTAGCAGCTGCATTGAGGTAGGATGGGAGGGATGTCCCCATTCTGTCTGATGACAGGGACTGAGCAGCCTTGAAGTCTCTTGGCTTTTGATCCCAGCCTAATTCCTTACAGAATCATGCCAAAAAGGAAACAAAATTGTTTAAATGATCTGAACTGAACTTTTTTGAATACCAAAAAATGGTGTAAAAACACTGAAGGTATGCTGAAGATTTTTGTGCCTTTTTTTACCTCAGTATAACAAAATAATGTAAGACAATTCCAAGCCTCTGGCAGACTAAAACCAATCAATGTAAGATATAATCTTAATAGAGGAGAAATTTTTTTGGCACTAAGAAGATACAGACAAAACATCTTCAGACCTTAGTGTGTCCCAGTATAGACAAGTCATAAGACATAATTCATGAGCTGTTAATAAGGCTGTTTTCTGACCAAAGAAAATGATCTTTCCTAAGCTGTCTTCAGCCTGTCTTTTTTACAGTTAGAAATTGAGAATTAGTTACAAAAATGCACTTATGTATGCCTATGCGGCAGGGCTGGCTGGAGAAGCGATGCTGTTTTTCAAGGCACCTCCTGCCAAAAATGACTGAACTGCTCCAGAGTCTGGGCAACTCAGACACAATTTAACCCACTTGAAACAGAAACAGTACAGATTGACACAGAAGCGTGGCAGGAAAGAGAGGTAATAGGGAAAAAAGTGAGAAATAAAGTAAATTGGATGTTCATGACCTAAAATCCTGTTTGAAACCACACTTCACCTTTGGATAATGTACTTAACTTTCCTGGAATAGTGCAGCCAAACTCATGGGGGTTGCTACAGCCCTGATGTTTCAGCAGAATAAGAGTCAGTTTAAATTAATTAAACTCCTCGGGGACCTTTTGTCCACTCTGTATCATTGACTTTGCTGTAGTGAGACCCAAGGCCGCTTTAGCAGTCATGTGTTTTACTGAACCGTGAGCTCTGACCTCAGGGATGCACTCCTGCCCATCATCCGGAGCACGAAACAACCCTACCCCTTCTCTGGCTGCTAGTGTTTGATGAGAAAAATAATCTGTGTAAATTATCCAACAAGCCTTGGCATTAGCAAGAACAGCCCAAGACTGAAGATGGTTTTCAGTGGCATGACTCCTGTCTTGTAGACCGTGTTTTGAGGAGTGTCTGGATACAGCTGCCTCGCTGGCAGAGAGTCTTTGAGTGCAGCTGAACCTCTGAAGTGTCAGAATCCAGCAATTCAGATTTAAAGTTTAAATTTTATCTGAGCACACAGAAATTTTAAGTAACACACTTATTTTGTTGGGTTGTAACATACTTAAGTATGTAACATACTTAACATACATAAGTAACATACTTATTTTGTTTTTTCTGCCTGGTTCTAAAGCTGCATAACCATTATGAGAAATCATCAGCTTGTGATGGGTAACAGCAGCTTACCCCTCAACTTTGAGCATAAACTGCTTTTTCTTTTTTTTACTGTTTTTTGTGGTTAAAGTGGTTGCAAGTGCCTGTGTGCTGCCTGTGGAGGCTGCCATGTTCACAAGGGGCGTCCCGGTGGCTCTGCAGGACGTGGAGGTGCTTTGCAGGTCTGGTGGTGTTGGGAATGGCAGTGTCTTGATGGATGGTGGTGGGAAATCATCACAGGGATGTTGAGGTGCTTGACATCACCGACAGTTCAGTGTGTCATTTTCCCTTTTTTCAGTACAAATAAATATATCACAGGCTGGGTCCTTCTGGCCTGGAGGAGAAAGCTCTGGGTGTTGGTGAGGAGCTGGGAGTTTGGGATGGGACCTTGAGGACCTGTGTGGAACTGAGGCTCCTTTAGCACCCTGTGCTGTTGGATTTAGTGATGGAGAGAGCTGGTGGAATGAGCACTTTGAATTACTGTTGGCATTAGTTTCTTTCTTTATGAAGACACCCATACAAACTACCCGTAAATCCTGGCTGTCTGTCGCGCTGTTTCTCTGAGGAAGATCTGATTACAAGCTGACTATAAGTTATTAGCTATAAGTTATTAGCTTTCCAGTAAGTCTAAATGAATGTTACAGACTATAAACTGACTATATAAATTACAGTCTCTCATGTAAAGCTTAACGATGGTTGCAGTAACATTTATAACTTTCCCAAGGACAGGAGAAATTTTCTTACTGTGTCACTGATTACAATAGTAATCTCTTACCCCAATTTCATGTCTCAAGTCGAACTGGTAGTGTAGTATTTTATTTTTTCCACCTACTTGATGTCTTTGGTTTGAAACTTGAAGCTCTTTCCCATGCACCTTGTCCCCTTGCGACCATCACCTCATGATTTTAACTAGTCAGTGCTTAATTCAGAAACACATGCAAAAATGTCAGAATAAGTCATTAATTTACTGTGCAGGTGGTGAGGCCCTGGCCCAGGTTGCCCAGAGAAGCTGTGGGTGCTTCCTCCCTGGCAGTGCCCAAGGCCAGGTTGGACGGGGCTTTGAGCAGCCTGGGCTGGTGGAGGTGTCCCTGCCCATGGGGGGTTGGACTGGAGGTCTGTGAGGTCCCTTCCCACCCAGAACATTATTATAACTCCATGATAATCTCCCTGCTCGTTTAAATATTTCTCAAGTTTGTCAATCTAGGGACAGTCATGGATGGCTCGGAGCTGTAGGAAGTGAAAAAATATCCAAAGACCATATGTCACCTACATTATAACCTGTGTGGTCTTAAAATTCCTACTGAAGTATCACTGCCATTTTAAAAAATGGTTTTCATTCATCTGCTGGGCACAGCGGGTGTTTGATTTTAATTAAAGACCTTGGAGGCCGTGGAGATTATAACAGTGCTACTGAGCCCAGAGCGACTCCTGAAAACCCATGGCAGGAAAGACCATTTCCAAGGCATGCAGAGCATCGATGTTGTTTTGTTTCCCGCTGACATGGCTCCTGCTGGTGGAGAATCTGAATTTCAGAGGAGCTTTGCCAGCCCCCTTGGAAGCAGATTGTGGCCTTGCCCCACATGCTTGACCAGAGCACTTTAAACTGCAGGTGGTCAAATACAAAAGAAAGTTCTTGCTGTGTTAACAGGGGTTTTTTTTCCCCAGTCTCTTGGTCCAAAGCCCAGTAAAGGCAGTGGACTCTGAGCCAGAGGCTGCCTTCTTGACACTTAATTCCCAAACTCGGCAGAATTTGGAAATTTGGGGTATTTACTTCTCACAGGTCATCAGTGGAGCAGGCAGTGCCAAATGTGACCTTTCAGCAAAGGTGACAAGGTGTTATTACTGGATCTCAACTGTGCTTTTCCTGTCATTAAACAAGAAGAGAAGAATGAAGTTAATTAATCCCATCCTGAGGCTGAAGTGTCTAATTTGAGGAGTGGAGGGAGGGGTTATCTAAGGCTTTTCACTGTGCTTCAGACATACTAATTTTTTAATGCAATTCTGCCCTAGGGAAAGAAGGGAAATAAAGTTAGTTCATCCAAAAAAGGCAAGGATTGTGAATGCAGCAGTGAATTGCACCACTTGAGAATCTTTTATTTCATAGAATCCTAGAATGTGTTGGGTTCGAAGGGACCTTTAAAGATCACCTGGTACAACCCCATATTTGCATGTACCGTTTGGGTTTGGTCATGTTTCTCTGTATTGCTGCTTGAAACCCATGGCAAGACCTGACCAGCCTGGCCTGGTTCTCCCTTTGCTGTGCAATGAAGCCAATAATGAAGGAAATTCAAGTGCTGAGTAGGGTCCTGGATATGTGTCTCTGATTTTTGGCAATGACCAGTAGCATGTGCTGGGTGTGAGCCTGGAGCCCAGAGCAGAGCCATTGCCATCTCTTGCCTCTTGGTCAAGCAGAACTGTAGGTGACTCCTGAGCTGGGATCAGTCTGCACTTGTGGATGTGGCCTCCATGTCTGGGCTCATTCTGATATCTGAACTCATTCTGATGTCCTTTTTGCCCTCCTTGGTTTGCAGTGTTGCGGGATGCTGGAGTCTGGACCCATGTGAAGGAGGTGAGCTGCTCCCAGACAACCCCAGTGCAGCATCACCGATGTCTCTGCTTTGGCAGTATATCCTGGGCTGTTTCAAAGCAGCCTCCGGAGACTGATAATTGAGAGTAAATACATCCCTTCCTGTGGACCACAGGATGCTCTGTGTAGCTAGAATTAAATGATAATTTTGCAGTAGAGAGCTCTTGATAGCTGGGCTGTAGGGTACAGGTCTATGTCTGTGGCCATCAGTGACACCAGGAGTTGGAGAATGTGCAGCTGCCTCCCTGGATGATGGAAATCCTTGAGTATGCGATGCTCTGGGCTGCTGATGGTTATTTTATTTTGAATAAACTGAACAATGAGTGATCTAGGCAGAAAGAAGACGAACATCCCTTCGACGGGCTGGCTGCTCTGTTGCTGGTATGTGCTCCACATGCGTGTGAAGAATATGCCCAAGTTAACATTGGAGCTGAATGAGGCCCTCCCCATGAAGAAACATGCCCACGGTGGTTGCTGCAAATAATTTCAGGGTTATTTCCATCTCACAGAGGCTGAAGAAACTGCACTAAAGAGTGTTTAGCATCACCACTGCAGGGCTGACCTCGGGAGTGCCCAAGGAGGAGTAAAAAAATCCACATTTCAATACTGCTGGTGGGAAGCAGGGGCAATTCATTCACTGGTTGGCATTTTCTTTTGTTTCTTCCTCCGAAATGCTTCTTTGCTGATGCGATGTGAGGGTGTCACGTGTTGGTCCTGGGATGGATGAGAGCAGCCACGAGCTGTTGTGTTTACCAGGAGCCGGTAAATCATTTATCAAGTTATCATTTACAATTTTGCAGCAGCATCCTGCTCTCTGCATGACACTGCTTTCCCATCCTGGTTTATTGGGTCTTTAGCACTCAGGGGCGAGCAATGCTGCTTTCCCCATCCACATCTGCAGATCCCAGAAGATTTCTGCAGAGTTCACTTCGGTAAAATACCTTCTCCTCTTCCGCCACCTCCTCCTCCTCCAGCAGTTTTCTGCTGAGCTGCATTTCATCTCTCTTTTGTAACCAGTCTCCAGTCAGGCACAGACATGCATCTGCAAATAAACACGCACACATATGTATAGGGTATATGTAAGTGTGTGCATATGTCTATTATGACCAATTTATATGTATACATACACATATATGTGCATGTGGGCTTGCAGAAAGCTGGTTGATAAAAAAGATGCTCTGTGTGCCTGAATCAGCCAATCTCAGAGACCGTTTTAAATCAGATTTATTCATCCCTCAAAATGTCATCGCACAGGTCACGTTTTATCATGACCCGTTTGAAAGGAAATCCAAACACATTGCACCGTCTTATGAACCTAATTTCAAATCGTATTGAAGCTTTTTATCAACAAACACGAACATATTAGGCCCAAACAAATTGAAACAAAACTTGGCCACGCATTGTGTTTAGTTCTGGGTGAGGTCTGACGCGAAAAGGGACATTTTTTTGCCGCGATTCCTGTGTCGGAAGGAGGAGGAATTGCAGCGCTCTTCCAGGGCTCAGCCAGTAGATGTCACGGTTGGTTATCGCTGACGAGGTGGGTGATGCCGTCCGGGGCGAGGACAGGGGAACCAGAGAGAAACGGGGAGAAATTGGACACATGGAGAAGGCACTCCAGGGATGAAAGGAATAGCGTCATCCATGGCATAAACTTATATTGGTGTAAGCATTAACTGGGGTGTTGGTTTACTGGTTCAAAGCAGACCTGGAATGGGAGGCCCTTAAATAATTTGGGATGGGTAAAATGTACATATAATGTACATAAATGTACATATACATTTACATTTGTGCTTCAATTAGGCATTTGACAGTTCAGTTTGATTCCTGAATCAGTCCTTTCCTGCAAGTTGCAGTATGTTAGCAAATCTGTGTATCCCTTGGGAAGAGACTGGAAAGATGCTTGGAACTTTCACTGGGGACAGGCTTCTACTGGGAAATGTGGGAAAATTCCCCTGTGGTACCATCCATGAACCTAGTTTTGGGCATGTCTGAGTGACTTTTGCAAATGTTGAAGAGGATTCCTTTGTGCGGTTCATCCTGAGCATCAGTCACCTTCCAGCCTGGGCTGGGGATGGATGGGCACAGGCAGTCAGTGGTGAGCAAAAGCCCAAAAGAGGGATGGAGAGAACTGGGAGGTGTGGGATTACAGCTGCAGGATTGGGACCATGTTGGGAGGAGGAGCAGATCCAGGAGAAGACATATGTTTCCTTTCACATATGCAAATAAAGAACAAAATAACTCCTCTTTCTTATTGAAAATCCTTCATAAAATATATATCCTGCAATAAAACACAGCACAGTAATGGGCAGCGTTTTTCATAAACTCTGTGTCTCCCCGTATTTTACACAGCTAAATATATTGTTTTGTTTAGGATTTATAGTCTTCATGCATTTTAAAGATAGAAAGGTCTGGAGCTGGATGTGCCAAAAGGGGAAGCATTTGTAAATCTCTCGATTTTATTTTATTTTTCCCTAAATGTTTATAGCTGCTGTTACAAAGTGCAGGACACTCTGATCATCACTTATACATGAACTCATGTTCATGAAAAGCTAAAGTGCATACGCACCAGCAACATGGAAGCGGGATGGCAGTGATGCCACATTCCCGAGCCATCTAACACCAAGCAAATTTGAAGAAATAGATAAGGAAGATAAGGGGAACATAAACAGACAATGAGAGGAAATAACTCCTTTAGTGCTGTGCCGGTCTGCTAAAGCTGTCACCGTCACTGGGGCTGTGCCTGTGCAGTCACTACTGATTGTTTCTGCATGACAAGCTGGCGTAAACGCTAACCCGGTTATTCCCAATCTCCATCTGGGGTATGTAATCAGCTGCTATAATTAGGGAGCGAGCAACGTTGTTCAGTTTATTGCCGTTGTTTGAAATCAGGGGGTTGTGTTTGCGCTCATTGCAATTTAAATTTGTGGGGCACGTTTGTGATTTTGTGCGTTCCTTTGGAAACGATGTGCTGGCAACTGAAACAAAACAAGTCTTTTAGGATGTTATTTTATTTTGCTAAATTTCTCAGGGATAAATGACTGAGTGATGTGAAAAGAACCATGGGAAGGTCTCCTGTGCCTGGTCAAGGAGTTTCTCTAATAAGTTCCAGTTCAGGGCCCCTCTGAGTGAGTGCATCAACCCACTTCTTCTCTTCAGGACGGTACTTCAGCATCTGCTCAGATAGCAGTGGTGCAACGAGACGTAGCATGAATTTACCAGTAAGCAGTCAAATTGACTTTTCTTTCTTTGCTTCTTTTCTATGGATCAGTCCCGTATTGTCTTTCATGCCACTTTTGAACTTACACTAGCAGAGTCAGTAGATGGTATTTTGGGTGTGCTGCCTGGGGGAGCTCAGATGCGCAGCAGATGCTGATGGCTGCAGAGCCTGGCTCTGTGAGCGAGGGGGTGCTGCTGGGGCACTGCATTTGTTCTGCAACACATGGACGTCTTTTCTGGAGACAACCAAACCCCTGGACATGTTCCTGGATGATCTCTGGATGACCCTGCTCTGGCAGGGGTTGTACTGGGTCATCTCCAGAGGTCCCTTCCCACCCCTCCATGCTGTGAGTCTGTGACTCGCTGTGATGCTACAACACTGGGGCTGGTGACAGATGATGCTTGTTCCTTTTCCTGATCCCGTCTCAAATTCATTATGAAATAAGTAATTACTGAGACGAGGCTTGTGACTTGATGACTCTTATCCATCACAAAATAATGATGTTTTAATGCTGCCTGCTGTAGGATGCTCTCTAATACTGGTGATCTGCTGTCACCTCATCCATACATCAGAGAAGCATGCGTGTCTGATTGTGGTTTGGTCAGCTGCTGCACTGAAAATGAAAACCTAATTATTGTGTAGAAACGTGGATAAACACATCATATCAGTTATACTCAAACAAGCAATACCTTCTTGTGCATTAGTGAGGAAGTCCAGCTGTAACCCATGCGGTGCTGGCCAGTATTTCTGTAAATGAAGAGCAGAAGTGGTGTTTTGGTTGCTGGGATTATTTTTCTTTGTCCTGTGCTGACTTGGGGAGGGAGATAAAAAGATCCTGAGCAAACCCTTGTGTGCCCAGGGGTGCAGTGAACCATATTTGATAATTATAGGCTTCATACACAGATGCATTCAGGTTGATGGATCTACAGCAACAAATGCAGCAGGATTTGTAATGGTGCTGCTCATGCTAGGTCATCTCTACAAGTGTGCCAGCAAGGAATTCACACTTTATTTTAGCTGTGCAGCCTTCAAACACAGACATTTGGTCTGTCTGTTTATGTATTTTTGTCTTGTGCCAGTCCAGATAAGCAAAACTGTAATTGGTATTACCTCTCCTTACACCCTCCCACCATGCCCACACAGGCAGTCCCAACCGGCTTTATTTTGCACTTTCTGCATATTCAGAAGGTGGAAAAAAAAAAGAAATGCTCTGCTAGAAAACAAACAATATACTCCACATCACACTGAGTCATGTATCCCCTCCCTGGCAGAGCCCCAAGCATCACAGTCAGTCAGATCCTAGCAGTGCGAGCACAGAGCGAGGGATTAATTAAAACCAGTACATGTTAATGGAGCTCGATACTCGACTTCAGATTGCCTTAACAGACACCAAAAATATCATGGCATCAAACTGTCCTCCCTGGAGACCTGCTGGAGCTGCACGTCAGGGATACAGTGCTCCTGGATCCATGGAGGCTGCCTGCAGAAGCTGCCGTTAGCCCTTGACCTCTGGCCATGGTACAGTGACCATGACATGCTGCTCCTCTTCCCAGCACCCTCTTGAGGACCGAGAAGATTTTCACTGATTTCCCTGATGTATCTGACTCAGCACAGGCCTGGGATCCCTCCCAGTGCACCAAAATCCCCTTCGGTGGGCAATAGAGGAGTGCTTAGGTGGACGTGGCTGTATGAAGAAAGTCAGGTTGAGGTAGAGCTGGCAGCCCCAAGGGGTGCCCAGTTGAGGTATGAGGTCAGCAGCCCCATACGCTATGTGCTTGAGACATCTCTGCAGGTGGGGAGTGTGCAGTGACCTCTTCCAAGCATGGCTATGGCTCGAAGCTGCAGATGGTTTCCTCCACGAAAGCTGCTGCCTTCCCAAATTCAAGCCATGCTTAGCCAAGGGTTGTTGCTAGGTCTCTTGCACTCTTCATCATCTATTTCTGTAGTAGAGGATAATCTCCTCTGGCCAGCATCACCTCTGGAAGCAGCACGGTTGGGTGGTGGCAAGCTCGGGGTGTTTGGAGTCAAAGCAAACGGTTGCGGTGATGGGGTCCTGCCACGTCCAGGCAAATTGCCTTCAGGTCTCATAGCTCCTCCAAAGGCGACGTCTGCTTTTGATGTGCTCTAAAACCCAGCCCAGCTTTCTTTTATGGCTGAAGTTCACAAGTTAAGGTCTTAATGTTGTGCTGTTAAATTTTCAGCATCTCCATTTGCAGCAGAAAGCCCTTCTGTTTGGAGGGATTTGGAATAATGCAGCTCTTCATGAGCCCTCATTATTTCTCAAAAGGTGACTGTGTTGTTCAAGTGCCCATATTGTGACAAGTGTCTAATTATGGATCCTTGCTGTAGACCCCCAGAGATGCCATTATGTCCACCTGCAGTAGAAGGGGGAAGATAATAATTTGCATTCAGCATGAGCTTTTCTCCATTATTTCTACCGCACATAAATAGGGAAAACAAATCTTATCGACCACTGATCCTCTTTTCATTTATCATACATTTCATTTTTTTAAAAGAGCAGTTTTGCTTTGCTGCTTGTCCTTGGAGTATTGTTGTTTGCTACTTCAGCATTAATATGGTTAATTGAATGTGCATCTTCGTTGGGCAATCGGCAGAAATATCTTGGCTAAAAGAGCTTTTCATCCTTTGAACAGAAAAACAAGGCTGGAGGGGATGACACACCCAAAGAGAAAAGCTTGATCAATAACCACAGGACTGGTGTATATTCACATGATTTTTCCTTTGTCTCTTTTCTTTTTTTATTTTATTTGGTATGCTCTTTTCCCCCTCTTCTCACTACCTTTCTGATGATTGAAATTCTCAGACTTGTAGGTCAAAACACCTCCCCATCAGTCTCTATTTACACCGATAGGTAAGAACAGTTTGGAGGAGAAAGTACCTAAATAAATATGATGTACGTTTTGGCACAAGCTTCTAATATCTGAATTAAAAGAGGGGAGTAATGAATGCTCATAGGTTGACATGAGCAGACACACCACATCTCCCCATGAGGCTGTCCTGTGCTTTTCATTGCATTTCATAATTACTCCCACTGACAAGATCCCTGCAGAAATAGGAGGAGGACAAAAATACAAGCTCTGGAAGCTGGAAAGACCTCATTCTGAGTCTGGTTTTCTCTAATGACGAGCCTCTTTTAGACCTTCACAGGAGGATAACATCTGCAAATGTTTTGTTTTCCTGTGTTTCGTCTCCTCTTTGCATAATTCAGATGACAAAATGTAACGTTTAACACAGCAGAGCCCGGGTTGTGTTTGCCCCTTCCTGTTTCTGATGGCATTAAGCTCAAAGCAAAGAAATCCCAGGGAAAGAAGGCAGGGCAAGGATGGACCTCGTCCATGAGAGGTCCTAGAAACACAGGATGGTTTGGGTGGGAAGGGACCTCAAAGCCCTCCCAGCCCAACCTCCCATGGGTAGGGACAACTCCACCAGCCCAGGCTGCTCCAAGCCCCGTCCAACTAAAGAAAGATCAATGCAAAATGACTTAAGAATAGGAAACTTTCTCTTTGGCATGTACTGGTGTGTGCTCTAACATTGCTTGACTTTCCTTAGGACAAATTTAGTGAAAACAAGCAATGTTTTGTCATGCGTTTGAGAAATCAACCTTAGGTTTTTCATACAAAAACCTGGTGAAACACTTCTGTACCCCGGATGCAGTGTGAGTTGTCATTTCTCTCTGTTGTGCAAATGTTTAGCTAAATAACGCACTGCAATAGCGCGCACGTCTGTGACGTGGCAAAGGACAGCTCATCTGCATTTTCACTGGGGAGGCTGCAGAGGAGACGATGAGGTGGGGGCAATATCCCTCTTGTGTTTCCAGCTCACCAGTGTCATTTCGCATTATTTGTGCCAGGTACCATAGCTGTCACCAAGTGTTTCTCCGCTTGGTTTAGCGCAGCTTGTTTTGATATCTCTATTTTAGTCGGCTGGGCCATGAAACACTCGCGCAGAGACGCTTTGGGGTGCTTCTGCTCACCTTTGCTGGGAGCTTGATTCAGTTTTACCCTCCCCTGCCCACACCTGGGCCATGGAAGTGTGAGGTAATGGTAAAGGGAAACCATTGCCATGAACCCTTTAAAGAAGTGGATGGAGGCAAATCATTCCAAAATGTGCTTCTGGAAGAAGATACTGAACAAAACAACTCAAAACACAGAGGGAGAGGGCGGTTGCTGACTGAGCATCAATGCTTGGCTCCGAAACTGCCTGAGCAGTCTCTGGTTTCTTTGTTTTCCCCATTTTTGCTCCTGTTTCCCACAGGCAAAGCCTATGCTCCCGAGTTCTACTATGACACCTACAACCCTCTGTGGCAGAACAGGCCCCGCGTCTACTCTTACAGCCTCCAGTGGACACAGATGAACCCCAACGCTGTGGACCGCATCCTCGCCTACCGCTTGGGGATCAGGCAGGTGAGGAGAGACGTTCATTTCTGCAGGATGTGCCTCATGAGTGCTGACCCCTGTGAGGGCAGCCAAGCTTTTATTTTGTTTTATTTTGGTTTTGTTTTGGTTTACTTTGTTTCATTTCATATTTCATTTTCCTTAATTTCTTTTAATTTCAGTATTTCTTTATGTCATTTTACTTTTTTTTTTCCTTCCTCTTTTCATCTTCCATGGTCAGAGTTGTTTCTCCTCCTTCTGGAAGGCTTACTGCCATCTTGCAGAATTAGTCCTCTGCCGCTTGCAGATCCTGGAAACTCATTTTCACATTTGCAGAGTGAAAGGCAGAGATTAAAGAGCTGCTCCTCAGAGGGTTTGCAGAGGCTGTGGCTGTAGATATGCTAAAAAGATTACATGAAAGAAATTTGCAGTGAAATTAACCTTTATATCTCTCTGTATGTATCTATATAGCTTTTATTAGATCTCCCATGTAAATAGATCAATATGGGGATAGCTGTAGCTTTCCTACGGAAACACGTGGTGATCCTTGAGGACCCAGACACCTCTTGGCCACATTAAAGCCAATCACACTTCCTCATAGAGTCACTGTGAGCTTTTCAATGGGAATTGGCCCTGTTAAGGAAACCACTTGCAGAGGAATTGTTAAATTACAATAGCCATCCCTGTTAACTTTCCCTTTAACAATTTTAAAATAAAAATATCATCTGTCTTCTTTGAAGGTTATTGCTACAAAGCTGGGGTTTTAATTGTCAATTATAGTGAAAGAACCACTCTGTGCATTGCTTAAACTCTTGATAAATGGCAACACCTCTGCTTGCTCCCGTCTGCAGGGCACAGTGACCTTCTACAGCAAAGCCCAGACAAAACCTCACTATGTTCTAAAGGCAGAAAGTTCTTGGGCCATAACACTCATTCACAATCCTGTCTAGAGTCTGTCCATGCCAAACCCTACAGGCTTGGGTTTTGGTATTTTTAGGCTTGCTCAGGGAAAAATAGATGGTTTGAAAATAATGATCCTTGCTCTGAACATCTCCTTGGCCACCGTGTCTACCTCTAAGCTGTACATTACCCGTTGGGCTGCAGGCTGGCAGTGGAGGCTGGGAGAATTGGAGAAACCACCTCATCTTGTGTTGGGCTGGATTTTTTTTTAGTTTGCTTTTCTTTAAATAACACCACAGTTGATTGTTTTAGAAAATGCATGATGTATGCCTGAAATAATAGTTTGTGTGGGGAGAAAGAGTTTGGGGATTAAGACAGATTCTTGAAGACGTTTATTTTTGAAAATATGAGGGCATAAAGTATTTTGCTATCCCACAGATCTCCTACTGGAGTGAGTTTTGTAAGCTGCAGAATAAATATACAATTTGAGCATGTTATTTATGCGGAGTGGAGAGGGGTTTTTTTGTTTTTGTAAGTTCTGTGGTGGTTGTGGAGTTGCCTGGGACACATCCAGGTAAGGGCTTTGATACCTGCGGGGTGCAGCTCTGCATCGCTCAGAGTTTGTCTCTGCCCGAATCGAACTAATTTGAAATGAAAATGGGTGACTTTTAATACATGTTTATGCAACTGTTTGCATCATTGGGCACAAATCAGTTCTGTTACTGCCAGTACCCAAGAGAAATTATTAAATTAAAAAAGAAGAATTTACTGAAGTAAAAGAATATATAATGAAATTATTGCATTAGGATTTATAGCTTCTTTTTTCCTAATTTCATTTTAATTTACTTTTAATTATCTATTTATATAATTATGTAGAGTTACTTCACTCTAATTTCCTTGACAACACTCTTTGTCAAGCTAATCAAAATATTTTCCTTTCGTCTGTCTGAAGCCACATGTAAAAAGTGATTTAGAGCCTAGTGAGTTGTCCGAACACACTTGTCCATCATTGCAGTAATTCCCCTGGAAATAAGGGTGATAATTAAACTTTTTAATTTTTTTGACATTTACCGATAGTAGCTAGCAGCAGATTTCCTTCCGAACTGTTTGTGTTTAGATAGTTTGTTTGACTCAGCAATGTATTTTTAACTGGGTTTTGCTCCAATTTTTATTTAATGATAAAAGTGGGGCATCCTTTGGGAGTGGCAGCAGCAGAGAGCTGCTGTTGTAAAGTGACCACTCTTAATCTTTATTTTAATCTTCTAAAGCATCACAAAACACCAGGCTGTGTAGTGGGTCAGCGCGTTGGTATCTGCCTCTGATTTGATCATCACCATCGCCTTTATCTGATCAGTAAATTGCTTTTGTATGGATGTGAACATCAGCTCCCAAGCATTACTTCCTCTTCATCTGCCCTCTGCACCATTGCTTCACTCAAGGCCAAATCCAGGCGGTATTTTGGGACTATTTAGTGGATAGCAGGTTTAGGCTTGCTAAATTTTCTGTGGCATTGTTAAAATCTCTAATACTGACAAAATTTTTAATGTCATTTTATAAAAAACAAGTTTTTTTATAAGGCACAGAGTACTTTAGCTCCATTTCTGCATTTGAAAGCAACGCAAAGTCTGTGCTTAATCATGAAACTTCTGAAGGGCAAGGGAATGAATGTGGCAGGGCAGGGACTTCTCTTAAAGAGAAATTGTTCTGCTCACAGTAATTAAATTATACAGCATTATAACAACAGGGAAGTAACTCCACGGATTGGTGTATGGTGAGATTGTAGAGCTGGAGATGTCTCCGTTGTGACCACCTCAGAGTTTTGGAAAGCTGGCAACAGAAACTGTGGAGGGAAATGTCCAGTGCAGGAGGTTTAGTGCAGGAGGAACAGAGATGCTGAAGCACAGGAGTCGTACAATGCAATGAAAATAATTTAGTTCTGGTTACGCAGAGGTCCAAGCAAGAGGTATGAGCTATGTCACCATGGGTGCCTGGAGCAACTAACAGGACCTTCAGGATTCTGGGGTTGCTTTGTACCATCAAAAATAAATGTTTCAAGAACAAAACTAATCCATTTCATAGAAAATTGAAAATCTATAAGAATCACTGCATTTATACATATATTATCTATATGTCTTTCATTAAGATAATTTTATAGCTCTTCCTCCACCTTTTTATTATTCACAGAAGTTTGTTCAGTCGAGTGTCCTGCTGGCACAGCAGTGTGTGATGGACGCTCCCTCCTGGGAGAACCAGACAGGAACAGAAATTATTCAGAGCACTTTGCTTTCTGCTTTAGCCCCGTCACTCCTGTTGTTGCCTTCTGGGGATTTGTTCTGTGCTTAGCATTATTTTTAAACAGGCACGGGCTCTTGTGTTCCTTTTGAGTTGCTGCAGCACGTGGGCAGTGGCTTCCCGGTGCTGGGCTTTAATCGACTTCAAGGATACAGAGCTGCAGTGTCTGCCAAGCTGCTGTGACAGATCATCCAGCTCTTCTTTACTTGAGCAGTGACAAATAACTGGTTAAAATTGAGGTGCTAATTAAATGGCATGGAGTTTCCTTGTTGAGTGAGTGTAAGTACTCATAGCCCTCATGCGTGTCTTGAGCAGACGGCCTAGCTCTGCAGTATTATGGATTATTATGGATTATGGATTTATTATGGATGTGGTCTTCTCCACATGGAGATTTCTGGCTTGTTCACTTAGAAAAAAACCCACATTTAGTTGAGAGATTATAGCAAGGGATGTGGTCTGATTTGCAGTTCTTGTAAGACCAGTCTAGACAATTTTGGCAGGCTAAAAGAGACTTGGAGTGGTTGATTCCTTTCCCGAAAGGAGGAAAGCCCTTGAGGACAATGGATTCAGTCTATGGCCAGTTCTGCTGCTAGCCTTTGCCGTAAAGATTGAGTCAGAAGTTGGCACAGAGATACCATAATATATATTATTTCTACTTCTCTTGGGCCACCAGAGCCAAAGCATTTTGAAAATGCTTATATCTCCCAGTCTCTGATAGATTAGGCAAATTCTTATGCACAGTTTTGAAAAATAAATTTCTACTGATTATGTCTTCAGAAATTCAGAGGTGAAAGTTCTACACGTAGAACATCTTTTTCTGTCAGGTCCTGATAATCTGACTTGGATCCCAAAGATGCTCCTGACTGTAACCAATCCCCCTGGTCAGAGAACGGAGCTGTGCGCCCCCAGAGTTGCTTGGTTTGGAGGCTGTGGGCTGTATTTTAGAGATGCAAACAGAAACACCCCAGGCAGAGCTGGGCACATTCACCTTACCACAAAATGTGGACCGTAGAACTAAACCCCCTTTCTTTACAAAAATTTAGAAAAATCTAGCATATTCATTTGATCCAAGCACTTACTGCCTGCTGGGACTGCCTTGGTTTGATTTTCATTATGTAAGCATAGAGTCCTGGTATTTCATTACTAATTTTAATAACTAATTAATATTAATTTTTTAGTCTGGTTTCTTAAGGAAACAAGACACACGAGGATCCCTTAAGTGCCTGCCTGTGATTTCGGAAGCCAGCTCTTCGTTTTGGTGCGATCTGATGGGGAAGAGAGGTGGGGTGGGCAAGGAGGGTCCCACCAGTGTTGTGAAAGGAGAAAGATGTAATTATGGAAAAAAATTGAAGGCAAGGTTCACATTAATCAGAAAGAAAAGAAAAAATCCATGGACCTGAGGCAGACTGCATGAATTCCCTTGCTTCATCACAAGCTCTGTGGAACCCCCTCCTGGGACACCTTGCATTTTTTGGGCAGTATCTAATCTTTCCCTTGTCTCAGGGATGTCTATACATTTCTCTGCATATATTTATACATTGCGGGAGCCAGACTATTACCAACTCTCCTGCTTGACTTTGGCCAACAGTGGCAAAGTAGTGATTCCCTAAAGGACAAATCCTGAAGCTGTGGCGTTGACAGCACGTGAGCTTTTCATTGCACATTTCCTTTCACCGAAAGAAAAAAGTACTGAATATTCGCTGTATTGCTGGTCTTTGGTAACAAATGGATGTGCTCTTGTGTGGCAAAGAAAGCTGCCGCATCCCTTAGCATCTCCCCTCTGCTCTGGGATGAGCAATTTTGGCAACCTGTATTGCAGTTTTACCTTTGTATTGATCTTAAACTGATAGATTAGGAATTCTAGATGTGTTCTACACACTTGGGTATCTTTTACTGGGCATAGTCTTGCTGTCTTTCACCATAAATTCTGTCCTCACTGAAATAGATATATGTAATTTAGGAAAACAATCACCGTAAAAAATACATTTTGGATTTAAAAAGAAAAAAAAAGAGCAGTGCCATTACCAAACTAAACCAGTTTATGCCCTGCTCTGCTCCCACTCTTGTCTCTGTTCATCCAGCTGAGGTCAGGAAGAATTTGTATTTAAAAAGGCCTGTCCAAATTTTTAGTTGCAGTCGGGAGAGAAGAGATGGTAAATGAGAATTATACTTTGTTTTAAAAATAATGCAGTTGACAGTTCCTTAAACACAGATTTTATTTGCTCCTAGAAGAGGGATGTTCGTAGCTCAATCAGAACATAATGGCCAATGTATATACTAAGTAAGCACTTTCATCAAAATTACAGAAACTATAAATTGTTGGGATGAGAGCGATTTGTCCCCAAAGACAACTACTTCATCCATTCTTTTGCTGTTAGAGAAGTCTTTGTTCTCTGAAACATACATATGTTTAAATTGAATACAAACCATATTGCTTTTCAATAAGCAAATGAGCACCCTACTGCAATGCATCTGTGTTTCAGAGCTGATTGAAAACATCACATTTACATTTTGAGAACGTGATTAAACATCCAGTGGCCATTTCCTTTCCTCTCATGCAGCAATTGTCTTAAGCATTTAAGAAATGTTTTGTTGAAACCGTCATGTCTGACAGTTGAGCTGTTACTTATGGGCAAAAATTTGTTTTTACTTAAAAAGTTAAGCAAAATCAGGATGTTCACTTTCCTCAGAAGTGCTCTTTGGCATCATGCACTTGTCTTACTGCATTATTACTGCTTGATCTATTTATGCAGAGGCTGATGTAGGTTGCTTAAAATGCAGCCTTGTTTTTCCAGTTCATTTACCGAGACAACCTCGCTTCAGCATCGATGAAGCAGCATTGATGAAGTCGTGGAGCTCCATTGTACCATACTTTGAAAGGGTTGGTTTTGTCATCCTGATGGCAGCTACGGTCGTTAATTTGTCACTATTCAATTATTTCATATTAAAAAACTATGGTTGTTCATTAATGGCTTTTAGAAATCACAAGAAAATGAGTTCATTCACTAGTGTGCAGTATCTGTTGTTGGAGATCCATCCAGAGAAGTTTGTAGCACTGTGGGACACTCACTATGTCACCACCAGTGAAATATGTCTTGGGATAGCTACTTTCTTGATCATGGAAATGTGGTTGCTGATATAAGCATGAAATGTTTAGATTAAACTTAGGAACTGAATCTTGGTGCCACTTTGATAATTATAATATACTATATATTTTAAAATAAGAGTCTGCCTATTGCAGATAAACCTGCTGCTTCATTTTTTATTATTTTAGCAATAAAATTGACACCATCGAAACACCTGTTTTGTATCACAGTGCAACTTGGGAGGCTATAAATCCTCCTGCCTGGAGCATTTGTGGGAAAAACAGTGCAGAGTACAGAGAATTTTCGTTTCTCAGGGTCATGGTGCACACAGCCTTTCATTTGTAGCTATCCTGCTCAGGACTTGAAGTGAAGAATGAGTACAACCTTGTGTGTCTTTCCTCATGGTGACTGCATAGTCACCATAGCATGGTCACCGTGCTCCTGAAGGTGCTGACGTCTGCCAAGACGTCTGCACATAAGGAACATTTTTCTGTCTCATTAATAGCTCTCTGAAGAATATTGTGACATAAATGTGTTTCAGCTTTGGATTTGGATTTAGAGACTCGGATTCTTCCCATTTTTTGTAATTTCAAAGCCTCATTGTTTGTGTCCCTGGCCTTCGGAGGTGGCCAGGTCTTCCTTAGTTGCTTTCATTAAACATTTGATAATAAAGTGAAGTTCAGTCACAGAAGGAGGCTGAAGCTCATGAAATAAATAAGCAAACTCATATAGCACAGCATGCATCAGGTTAGTAGCATAGGAAAATTCAGGACTTTGTGCTACAAGGCCATGAAACCCTACATGTTGAGTTGACATGACATTTTCTTGTATGTTTTCAAAGTGCATACAAAATTCATGCTAAACATCAGTCAGAGCATTTCTATGCTCCTAAACATTTACCCAGACAAAACCTCCACTTCTGACCTCACCTCCAAGCTCTTCCTTCGCCAAGCACGTGCCCAGTTTTGACTGAGCGGCTGCAGGTATCTGGGCATCACGTGGAGGTGCTTCCTCTCCATGATTTGTTTGTCACCCCAGACAGATTCAGGAGGTCTTTTACAAGCGATAGCAGTGAATTCCACTTCGCACAAACACTCAGGCAGTGACGATCGAGCGCTTCCAGCTCTCTGATATTGACTGTCAGCAGGATGAAAGCAATTGAAGCCAGTGAGACTTTCCCGGAGCAGACACGAAGGGGCTGCAGCTTTGATCTCCATGGTGGCTGCTCCGCTTCTCAGCGGGTGATGGCCACGTTCCCCACAGTGACCTAGAAAACACATGGCTGCGCTTTAAAGTAATAAAAAGACAACTGGTACCTGTAAACCAGAGAGTGACTTGTTATTTGAAAGATTAAAGATCCTCCTTTGCCTTTATTTCCAGCCCACAGATGTCTGCATCCCAGGCAGTTGGTAATGAGGAAGTCCCTTCAGACAGCCCCGAGCAGGTCACGTCTCTGTACACTTCCTCCTGGTCACCGTTTGGCTTTGTTGTATTTTCAAGGTCTGTTTTCATTCAGCAGTGTGCAGGGTCAGATGTATTCAGAGACATAAAAATGTGCTTATGAAAGGGGTTTCTGTGGAGGTTGCATGGTCGCTGGCTGCAAAATGGAGTTTATCATTTTCTGTCCATGCCATAGCAGAGTTCTCCTGCCTGTGCATGTATATGCATTGAATTTGCCGCAAAGGAGAAAGTGGGGATAAATTTTATTTCTCTTCTGATTAAAGTCATAACTATTATACAGAGTTTTCTCTTTGTCCCTGTGTGTAAGGTTCTTAAAAGCCAAGAAATAACAACAATCTTCCAGCTATGAAATATCCTCAATTACAGCTTACTTAGCAAATAGACTGAAGTGTCCTAATTCATCTCTTGAAAAATGTTTTTATTATCATTCATTTGTATGGAAGGCCAGAAGTCAGTGTATTTTATCTTCAAATTAACAAGTTCTTAGAAGATATTTGTGCTGTATTTTGATTTTACTGTGATGAAAATGACCTCTCTCTTTTCCTGGGTTACAATTTTCACCCTGCCTTTAAAACCTGAGATGGAATACATATTTAAAGAGGACTTAACTCTTGGGTCGTCTGTCTTCCAACTTTCACATACCAGCTTTCCTTAAGTTGTTCCCATCTCTTTCTTCTTCAAATATCAGACCATAAATTTGGACTGTGGACAGATGTTTCTGACATCTGAACCACTCATCCATCAATTTGTAGCCCAGAAAAACTGTGTCTAGAACATTCTGCATCTTTGGCCTCCAAGCTCCTAATTACTAAAGGCTCAGGGACTTTTAGTTTCTTAAAAAAGTAAAAAAAAAAAGAAGAAAAGTTTTGGTGCTTTTATGTGTAGTGCATAAAACCAATTACACAATGTGGTAAACACAAAATAAGTGAAATGAATGGTGGAAGCAAATGATCATTAGTGTAATCCTGCAGGAAGAAAGTCGATTACATGCCTGCTATTGTTCCCGTGGATTAGAAGTTCGCTAAGTGAAAAAGATTGTGCCCACCCTGAAATGTGCTTTAGATGCTGCGTTTCCTAGGCAGAAAAGAGGGAA